>NC_133798.1:34672517-34935017 GCF_043250625.1 Sebastes fasciatus
TCAGGAGTACGGCATCAGCAAAGCAGAGAAACTGGACATCGCTCAGGCTTACTGTGTTCCTCTGATGAAGAAAATCCAGCTGGACCTGCAGAGGACCCACGAGGATGAGGCTGTCAACAAGCTGCACCCCCTGTGAGAATACACGCCGCCGCTGAAGCGCACACAAACATGTTTACATGTATATAGACAAAGCACATATATCTCTATATATATATACAGTGTGTGTTTGTGTATGTTCGAGGTCACTGGTGCTGCGTCGTCTGATGAGCTTTGTGTTATTTCTTGTCCCCTGGTGTTCAGGTATTCTCGTGGCGTGATGTCTCCTGGCCGTCATGTCCGCACTCGCCTCTACTTCACCAGCGAGAGCCACGTCCACTCGCTGCTCAGCGTCTTCCGCTACGGAGGACTGCTGGATGTACGTCTGATCTTATTATCTCTGATGGTGTTGAATCTTTCTGTGTCTGCTGATGATAAATTGCCAGAATAGACCAGTTCACAGTCGTAAACGTTCCAAATGTGTTCCAGTTTATTTCCTGTTGCAGTGTAGGTGAATGACATCAACTGACAGGAAGTAAACACAGACCCAAGCGGTTGCCTAGCAATGCAGTTCCGTTGAAACGGTCTATAAAGGCACGGTCACACATGCGGGAAATTAACATTTGCCTCCCGTTCACTTCCATTCTATTCAAAGCAAAGGGGCAAAAAATAATTAGCTTCCGGTCGCGAGGCAAATTCGCGTCTTCAGATTTGTGTGGATTTCAGGTCACTCACCTGCATTCGCGCATGAGGATGTTGATCACTGTATTGATGTTTTTTTCTTATTTGTGAGAGTTTTGTTTTATGTAATGTATACACACATTCCCCATATTATAGGAAAAAAAATGTATGATATTGATATAGCTACATTGCCTAACCCTTGTTATTAATATCTTCTGTTGTACATCATTAGAAATTCTGACATTAGCTCATTATTGGTAAATACAGGCCAATTTCTCAAACATAACGCCCTCTGTTTTGTGGTGGTTTGATGATTTTGCATACCATCAGGTGTCAGGTGTGTGTTTTATAATGGTTGTTTGTTTGTGTATTTATGTCTGAGGTGGCGTTTACATGTGTTAACAGTCTGTATGTTTTTGTACCAGGATGAGAAGGACCAGCAGTGGAAACAGGCCATGGACTACCTGAGTGCTGTGACTGAGCTCAACTACATGACACAGATAGTCATTATGCTGTACGAAGACAACAACAAGGTCAGCTCGCAGAGAGCTGCAAAATAAAAGTATCTTTCTCATTTATATTCTGTCAGCATTACCTCTGCAGTTTTATGCATCTATGTTTTTTTTTTTATGTCTTTTATATCTGTGTCGCGAGCAGGACCCGTCCTCAGAGGAGCGTTTCCATGTCGAGCTTCACTTCAGTCCAGGAGTCAAAGGTTGTGAGGATGAGGAGAACGTACCTCTGGGCTTCGGCTTCCGCCCGGCCTCCTCAGAGGTGTGTGAATGTGTGTGTTTGTCTTGCATTTTTCAGTCTTATGTTTCAAGGTCACACAGTTTTTGTTGCCCTCAGTTAAGTCTTAAGATGTACATTTTGTTTAGTTTATAAATCTAGAGACAATCATTAAATATATTCTTCTGACCTCCAGATATGTGAATGAAAATGGGTCCTATGGGTACACACGAGTCTCCCCTTCACAGACATGCCCACTTTATGATAATCACATGCAGTTCGGTGCAAAACCATGCAGTTGTTTTGCATGCGGTATAAATGTGCTATTTTTGCCTATTCTAAAATGGTGTATTGCTTGTATGTTCTTTATACTCTGACCTATTTCCTAAAATTAGAAAAAATAAAATAGCAATATATTTCCTTGCTTAAGGTATCGCAATATATTGAATCCTTATCCCAGTATTATGATACGTATCGTATCGCCAGATCCTTGCCAGTACATACCTAATTCTTATGCCTTTTTGTGGGAAGTTAAACCAACCGGCCAAATATTTTGAAAAGTTAGTGAGCGATGACAAAAGGTAAAAACACAACATCCAGCTCTGTCTGCAGGAAAAATATTTAAATAATCGTGTACAGTCACTGATACTCATTGTTGTCTGTCAATCCCAAGCATTGGTCATGTGTAATATAAGCTTTATGTTCTGCCATACTGGTATGCAGGCCATTATGTCGCTGTGGCGTCTGTCTGTCTGTCTGTATGAAGTCACATTCTTTTGACTGGGTTTAACTCTCTAGCAATACATTACAGTAACTTGACACTTGAAGCGCATGTTTCTCTTGTAAACAAAGTGTTTTCATCAGTTTGTATCATCTTCCTGTGTACACTTTGCATAACAGAGAAGAAACGGTGATACTTAAATTCAGTTGTCTCTATGACAACTAAAATGGTAGGATAAAAGCAAATCCTTGCATTTAAAATATAGAGCTCATAATATTTTGCTTGTCTTTTGTGTAGATAAGTATGTTGTCAAATAAATATTTGTTGTAGCGTTAAATGAGTTAAGGTCGTGTCATGTAGGACAGCTGAGGTGGTTTTTGCCGATGCATGTGGAGAATATATATTCATCATTTCCTTCTCTTGTTCTCCAACCAATCAGAATCAAGACAAAAAGCCCAATCAAGGCAGTTTGGAGGATCTCTCCCAGGACCAGCTGGACCAGGCACTTCCCCTCACTGAGCCAATCAACATCCAGCGAAGGTCCCCCATGGTCCGCAACCGCAAGACGGGCTCCATGGAGGTACCAGACCCTGCTAATAATAATAATACAATCAGACTGGGTCTTTCATTTTATTTCCCCACATAGTAGTTCTAGTCTCTCTTTAGTTGAGCAGTTGTACATTTTTGTTTTTCTTGTATAAGAAGTGTTACCATTTTGTTTAAGTGAATGAGATACGTCAGGTTCCTGATTCACTGTGGCAGCGGTCTCAGTCTTAACCCCTGGTTTCCATGGCCCCACTCAGGTCCTCTCTGAGACCTCTCCCACCCAGTCCTCCAAAGGCTGCACGTCCCACCGACTCTTCCCCTCGTGTTCGCGCCAGTCTCCTGAGATCAAAGCAGCCAGTGGCCTAGGTGGGCACCTCATTTCTGGTGTGTGTGTGTGTGTGTGTGTGTGTGTGTTATCTATACGTACGTACGTGTGTGTGTGTGTGTGTGTGTGTGTGTTTGTGGAGAGAGTAAGAGAGAGAGGGTTTATGCCGACAGACACTCACAACACATTTTATCTCCAGCTGTCATCACTGATCCTCCTCATCACAAGCCCCCGGCTGTGACTTCTCCCTCACCTTCCCACCTTTCCAAACCCCTCTCTGTGTCTCTTGTTATTTCTTTCAGTCTGTTTTTCTTTCCCTCTTTTCTTTCCATCACCCCCCGTCCCCTCTGTCTCTCTTTCTGAGGGTCACATAGCTTCCACCCCAGCTTAGCTCAGCAGCAGCCAAACAGGATCAGACTCCAAACTATGTAGGCGAGAGGTCAGCAGGGAGAGTGTTGCGTTCACAGCCGACTGCAGGATCTCTGGCGGCACATAGCGTTCAGAGACGTACCGATATCTCTGCTAGGTGATAGTGATAACATGGGAACATATTGTAGATGTTTTATCTCTTATTTCTGAGGTCTGCACAAGAAACAAACCAAACTACAGAAGATCAAATTGCACCATCAGACCATTTAACTGTTTATTTTAAAGTAGATATTTCAGAACAGAATTTGTTGTCCTGATTCCATACTGCATACTAATTACTACATACTACTACTACAACTACTAATTGTAGACAGTATGTACAATATACTAATTGACAAAGTGAAAGCAATAGATTTAATACAATAATATTCTTCCAATAATATTCTTCCAAAATAAAAATTTGCAGCTGTTAGATGCTCCTCGATTTCCTTTGTGCGTTGCATTCCGGGACAATAATAGACATGAACAGCTCAAAGATCAAGGATTTTTTTTGTGTAAACACATTACATACTCAAAATAGATTTAGTTTGTTGTATGGAATTAGGAAACAGCTGTAGTGTTACCAGACAGCAACTATGACAGCATATCAGGGCCAGGTAAAAAACTAATTATGGAGCCGGGGGAGGAGGGTGATATTCTGAGAAAATTCAGAATTTACAAGAAAAAAACTTGGAATATTCTCTGAAATTATAAATTCAGAATTTTGCAAGAAAAAACTTTTCTTAGCTTTCTTAGTCAAGAGAGGACATTGGAAATAAAGTACTGTGTATATCAATGTCAGCATTATGTTCCTTTAAGAACACATGAAATAAAATGCATATACTGTATGTATCTTTCAGGACTTCCGCTTTGCTCAGAGGCCATCCTTGCCATAAGAACGCTGCTTTAGGCGCAACGAAATTGAGATGGCAGAAATATTACCTCCCTCCCACGGCTGCGTATTTTAATTTTTTTTTTTTTTATACCTTCAATGACTCTAATAGGGCGTCGATCGATGGTACATTTATGCAGGTTATAATCCAGAAAACAAAAGATAAATTATGGATATAATGCTAAAAATTTAAATAGCGGTAAAACCTAAGGCAACATAAACAAGCAAGTATTACAGTTATATATAAAACCACATCATTGCATTCTAAATAATAATTATGCACACAGTGGGAACAGTTTATAGCAGTACAATTGTCTGATGTGCCCATTAGCTTTGGAATTGATTTCTAGAGCACAAAATGTTACTCAGCAGGATGACTAATAAACATTATTGTTGTCCCCAAACAAGCTAATTGTGGGGGAAAATAATTGTTTGCCAGCAATAAGTTTTAACATAATTTGTTCTTTTAATTGCAGGAAATGTCATTTAGTCCTGCATAAGAAATGTATATTATTTAAAATCAATTTTGGGCTCATCTTTTCTGTTACAATAAACCCTCCTAAGTTAGATATTTGCTCTTCTTGACCCTTTGACCTACTTTGGTACACAAAGTGTTAAAAAGCCCTAAAATGTTCCAAATCAGCTGTATCAGAGGTCTTTTTTAACTACCTCTCTGGGTCCCTCAAACTGATTTAACCTCTCCCCTAATGAAAGAGCCCTTGAAGGACTCTTGTTTTGCTGTGTGTACACTTTACAAGGGCATGTAACGTCCAACAGCCTGCTAACACGGTGACACTCACACAAGCATGAAAGCCCGTCGTCTAAATCAAGAGGTGTGGAGAAAACCATGAGTGTGAGAACGGGGAGTGGAAACTATGTGTGCTTTACTGGGAGTTTCAAACCTTGTTAAACTGCTTCACTACTTGCAGCTGTTGTATTCAGTGCATTCATCATCCTTTGTTTGCACAATTAAGACCTAAAAAATGTGGTAGAGAGGAAGGAAGCTTATTATATGTCCTTTCCAATAAAAAAACCTCTCAGATGCAATCAAGTAAAATCATAAACAGACAAGAGCAGCTACACGTATAAAGGTACAGTACGGGTGTAGTCTTACTTCTTCCTAAATGTGATAATTGTGCTGTCATTCAGTGCTTAGTTATCACAAGTCTGAATGCAGCAGCTGGTTCTGCATTTGCGCGACATCAAAGCGTCTTGATATCCTCTTAGTGGAGCCTGTCAGTTTGTTATGTATAGTAAGTGAGAGGCTGCCGAGTGATCCGTCCCCTGTCATCACCAACACCAACAACACAGACTGTGTACAGGCCACTGACAAGAGCAGCAGGTGTCAGGGACGACCTCTGTTGGCGAGCTGCGTTACATACCTTTATGCTATTTATAGAACAAAGGGACATGGCAGAACCGCCTTTTTAGATCTTTTTTTAACTCTCTAATTCCAAAGATAGTTCCTCTTCTGTGTGGTCTATAAACTCAATATTGATTTAAAGTATTAGAATAAAAAAAATATGATAAAGTTATCAGAATTGGCTGTTGCAACTTCAGAGAGTTTGTGCACAACGGGGGTCTGAAACAATCCCATTTCCACACTTGGTCTGTTTCGTCACGCCTCTGCTGCTTTTTGCATACAAAACACACATTCTGTATTCACTTGTTCACTCACCCCTGGCCTTGTTTGTTTACACATATGCACACATGCACAGGTTTTACAGATGAGGTCACTGGTGTGAAAACCTTGTAGCTTGCATGACATAATTTCCAGGAACAAATACAGCAGCTATGTTTTCAGATTGTCCATGAATATTTTTAGTTAATCATAAACCATTTTTTTGAAAGTGATTCTTTTTATCCACAACTGAATTTAAAGGGTAACTTTGGTATTTATCAACTACGACCCTATTTTCCCGTGTTTTTGTGTCTAACTGACTAATAGCGACAATAATTTCTGAAACTGGTCCAGTCTTGAGGGAGAGCGCTGTAGACAGCAGCTGCTCACAGGCTGCAATATGGTGCTATCGGGACAAGCTGGCAGCGTCATTTACATCCACTGAAAGTGCTTGTTTTTGCCGTGACAGGCTGTGATTGTTATTATAAGTGTCTGACATTATGGAGAAGTCTCGTTCTGAAATCTGGCGAGGTGACGTGTTGCCGGAAGACAACGGTGGAATACATCCCTGGTGGAAATGCGAGTGCCAGCCGGTCAGAGTTAGTTGTGTTGGAGTACAGAAAGCATAGCTTAGTGTTATCTAAGGGTGCTTTCACAAGCCAACATTTAGTCGGCTTTAATCTAACTCTGGCATGGTACAACATCTGGTGCAGTTTGTTTGGGCTGTTGTGAATGCAGTAATCGTATTCTGGTGCGGACCAAAACAACCGGTCCAACACTGCTTGCGAGAGGTGGTCTCCTCTTTCCAAGCAAACCAAAACGCAGGCTGATTGTTGAGATGGACACAGATAAACGACACGTTAACATGAGTGGGAGAGGACTCACCGATGTTTGCTTGACATCTGGGCCGAAGAGAACACGCAGAATATACTAAATGAAGTCTGCAAAAACAGTGACGTTTATAAAGTCCTAAACTGGAGGAGAAGGGATTCGTGCGCAGTAGATCAGTGCCGAGTCAAAATGAAAACACTTTGACAGTAATAAAAAATTATTTCCCTGCAAAGAAGTGGAAAAGATAAATTTGCTCTGTACTCCAATTTTACAACGAGACTTCTCCTAGAGCGGGACTTGGCCACGATAACCAACAGACCATTTGTAAGGTATGGTAGGAGAAACGTTTTATTCCTCTGTAGGGTCCTTTCCATAATGTAAAAAGGCAAAAACAAGCACTTTTAGTGAATGTAATGTTACATCGACGCTGCTCATTTGCCCTCACAGCTCGTTTTGCGGCAGCCGGTTACAGCGTTCTCCCTCAATACTGGACTGATTTAAAAAAAATTGTTGACCCTATTAGTCACGTACTGTAGACACAAACACATGGGAAAAATAGGGTCCAGGTTGAAAAATACCAAAGTTACCCTTTAAAGGATGAAAATCACCTAAACTGTAGTTACAGGGTTTTCACACAGGTGGTCATCCTTTTAAAATGTACAAACACTAATGCCAGAATCTCCCCATAGCATCAGTTTGTTGTGAATAATGGCATGGTGTTTGATACTCACCCTGCACACCTCCCTCCCCCCCGGCTTCCTCCTCCTCACACAGGGTCGCTCTGCTCTGGCCTCTTCAGTGCCTCCGCTCTCGGGGTGTCCTGTAGCGCCCCCAACCTGCGGGACTACGTCCGCACGCACCACCACCTCCACCGAAAACCACCCCTGTCCCCGGGCAGTCTACCGTGCCAGATTGGCATGTTCGGTACGTTCACACCACTGTCTGTCCTCCTCCACAAGGCGGGTCTTTTCATCCTTTTTGAGAAGTTCTTCAAACTCTTTTTGGCTTTAGAATATCTTCTTTTTTTCTTCTTCTTTTCGCTCCTTAAGCTTCAGATACTTAAATTTTTTGGGACATCAGTATTGTCACTTTTTTTTATTTTTAAAGCACCCTGCTTTCTGTTGCTCCTTTTCCAAAAACAAACCAGCAATTTCAATCTGTTGCATCACATTTCTTGAGTGATTTGACTTTGCAGCGTGCACGTTAAGGGCACTGATTTGACGGCAGAGTGATCGACTCTGCAGCAAATGCTGAGCATGCAACCTGTCATTGGACTGTGTGATGTACCGCAGCTATCGGTGATCAATGTTCTCCCAGATCAGCATGTCCACTCAATGATCACACCGCTGTCTGCTTGGGTTCGATTGTGTTGAAATGTTCTCTCTCTCTCTCTCTGTGCATGTTGTTTTGCAGTGCGTGCCATATCCTCTCTCAGGGAATTTAATTTCATAATCCACAGTAAAGTAGTTTTTGTGTCTGGAAGCCAGAAGTCTGGCTTCTTTCATTAATCACAATTTACGGTAATCCTTACGTTAAGAAACTCAGCCTGTTATTTGGAACAGATATGTTTTCAAGACCCAATAATCCACCTTTTAAATCCACCAGTCACGTTCTCAATCCCCTCAGTCTCTTGTTGGTAATGGTGAGTACAACCAAGCTGTTTTTACAGCCACAGGTGTCCTTATAGCAGGTTTAATTATCCCAAACATATGGATTGGATATCATTCTCATGGTCACAGCTGTTTTAATTACACGTTTGTGTAGTACTTTCCAAAGATGAATGTGTCATGTCCTCAGGTTAAGTTAGCAGCAGATATTTTTTACTAGCAAATTATACGGACGCATATGGATCTGCACAAACAGGCAGGGATTTTTTTTCCCACTGCGGGTTTTAAACACCGGAAAGTGAGCTGTTCAGTTTATCCACCGGGTGTCACTCTGACTGCAAGCCTACACACTGCCTGGAGCAAACCGTTGCCTTCCTCTCAATTCTGTTACATCATGTTATGCTCTCTGAGAGACAGGTGAGGGTTTGGAACTGACGTCAGTGCTGCTCATTTACGGGAAGCGAGGGCTGCATCAGGACAACATATTATTCTTTTTACGGGAAATGAGAAATGTTCTGGTTTGAATTCAGACCTTAGAATGACCTGCGGTGTTGGTGATGAGTGTTAGAGCAACCTTTATTGCAAACATCACACCATAATCATTTTAACGTGTTTTTCAGTGAAAATTAGAATAATGATGTAAAAAAATATCATTACCTATCATATCGCAATATCAGTCAAAATAATCGCAATTAGATTTTTTTTTCTCCAAATCGCGCAGCCCTTAATAATTATATAAAAGTGGATATTCTTACAATTATTTAGTTGTCCTGTATCCTGGACAAGAGACCAAGCCCGTTAGGTTTGTTCAAGTTTCTATTGCTATTATTACAGTACCACTTAAAGGTGCAGAAGCTGGTTGTTTCAACCATTTAATCATTACTTCAAAGTGGCTATAATCAATATTTTTATATTAACAATGGATCACATGACTACTTGTATGCGAAAGGGGGTCGCTTGTAGTACAACGTTATTACCGTTTACACCGGACATTTTACAAGAAAAGATGACGTATATGTAGAGCGCTTACTTTGATCTTTAACGTCGGGTATCTTTGTGTCTGGCCTCTCCGGTTGAGCTTTCGCTTTCCAACCGGCGCAACGCACACTGGCAGTGACCGCGCCGTCCCCTGCGCAGTGATTGCCTCATTAACGTTATGGTTCCCTTATAGCATTGGGTTTCAATCCAAAATATTTCCAAAAAGGCGCGTTTGCTTTTTTCTTTGACGCCAAATACTCCACCATCGTTTTGTCTGTCAACCCTCTCGTCCCGTGATAGTGCGTGAAATCTGACTCCTGCTACTCTGAGCTGAGACATCGAGACTTTCAGATGCGTCCATAGTCTGAAATGAAAATGAACAAAATGGGTTTAATTTATATGAAAAAAAGAAAAAAAAAACGCTGGGCACTAATGTAATCGGTATATGCCCGAACTCCGTGTAACACTTGTAACACCGACTACCGCGGCAAGCCTACTCTACTGAGCATTTTGGCGTCTTTCAGCTGTTTAGCTGTCGAGCTGCAACTTTACTGTTTTTGGTTCACTCTCGCTGCTCTCATAGGGTCATTTTATCGGCTGCAGCAGGCGGCTTTTTTCAGCAAAAAAGCTCTAAAAAACCCACCGTACACCTCCTGCTCAGCACCAAACAGCAGACAGACGCAGTTAGAGACTAGCTGGTGAACATACTGCAGCATTTAGCAGCTAAAGAACCAGATATTAATAATAATAATTAGTGAACTTTAGGGGTACAAGTTTGCAGATGCAGTTACATTTTGGACAGAGCCAGGCTAGCTGTTTCTCCCCTGTATCCAGTCTTGATGCTAAGCTAAGCTAACCTGCTGCTGTCTGTAGCTTCCTATTTATCGTACAGACATGAGTGATATCAATCTTCTCATCTAACTCTCGGCAAGAAAGCGAATAAGTGTGTTTCCCACAATGTTGAACTAATCAACAGCCAAGGTTAAGGAAGAAAAGGGAGGTTGGATTCACCGATTGTTTCCTTGTCACAGTTGAATGCCCTTTAGTCCAGCATCACTCCTCCTGCATGTTCAGCCAGAACGTCCATCATTTACTCCATCTAGCCTTTCCATTCTCTTTCTCCTCTTTATTCAGAGATGACTCTCAATGTCACGCATGTTGGTTGGCAGACAGATATGGATGAATCGACGGGCCAACTCTCTCTCTCTCTCTCATTCTGTTTTTCTCTCCTCTTTTTTTTTTCTCAACGACATCACTGGCAAACAGGCAGACACAGGTACCAGCAGTCCCAGTAATACCAGTTACCTTTCTTATCTCCTCAGAGCTGTTCTCTATGCCGCCAGTAAAGAGATTTTCTGTGTCGTTTGCCAGGCATCCGACTAATGGTATGTCTGCTTTTATTCAAGTTTATTTCGACCCTCCTCCAGTTTTTCCTGTTATCTTGCATGATCTTTTTTTGTGGGAAAACATTTCCTGTGTTTTCTATTTTTGGGGGTTTGACGTTTGGCTGCGTTAATTTACAATAAACGTCTCCAAGATTTTAAAAACAATTACTTTTTAAGGAGTTTCTGTTTCACCACACACCCTCGGTGTTTACCTTGTGTTGTTTTCGGCCCTCACCTCTAACACCACCTGCTCTGCCTGCACTTGTTTAATTTGCCTCTCTGATCCCTGCTGTTTGTTCACAGGATGGATGTATGTGGAATATATCTCAGATATACTTCCATGTGCAGATAATCTGTGCACATATCATAATATATCCTCACCTGCACTTTTTCTGAATTTCAAATCATTTATTCTTCTATAAAAAAATATATAAAATTCACGTCTGACAGCATCACTGATTGGTGTGGTCAGAAATATTGCACTTGTAACCACACTCAACAGTGATGTCACGGTGTACTGACACACCTCGGAGTGCACTTCTACGTCACAGCAGCAAGGTGAGACGTTAAACCAGGAGAGGTCAGCAAAGACAAAATTTTAAGATGCTCTCGAGAGTCACTTTCCAACATGTTGAATGAGGAGCTTCTCACAAAATCAGACAGCAAGACGTGTATGTATGTGATTTTGTTTCTTCATTAATTTGTTGGACTGCAGCTCTGTACCTACACATCCAACAAAGGAACAAAACAAAGGAGTGTTTAACTGGAATTATTCATCATTTTGGACCATAAAAACCCTTTTTCCAGTCTATCATACAGTTTTTGTATCACAAAAATTTAATATACTTTGAAGTTTCATTTTATTTTATTTATCAAATTAATGCTACTTTACAAGCAACTCTTACTCTTTTATTTATTTTTTTAATTATTGGATGAAGCTGAAATTATTAGTTGATTGATAGATTAGACAATCTACAAAAAAAATAATAGTCCACTATTTTGATAGTCAATTTAATCATTTTACTAATTTTTCAAGTAAAAATGCCCCCAAACTCCCTGGATTCAGTTTCTTCAATGTGAGCATTTGCTGCTTTTCTCTGCTTTAATATTGTTGTATATGGATATATATCTACATATTAGGGCCATCGTCATCACTCAGTTTGTCCTTGTAAATTTACGACTTTATAATCTCGCAAATTTGTGAGTTTTGTTTCTCGTAAATTTGCCACTTTAATCTCAGAGAATATCCTTGTTTTTTTTCTTGTAAATTTATGACTTCAATCTCGGAAATTCAGAGATTTTTCTCGGAATATTACCCCCCTCCCCAGGCTCCGTAATTTTTTAATTACTTGCATTTATTTTTTTTACCAACAATGGCCCTAATACGCCGTCGCAGCTAGCTGTGTGTTTTGGACTGTTGGTCGGACAAAACAAGACATTTGAAGTCATCGCCTGTGACTTTTTAAAATGGGCATTTTTGGCATTTCATAGACTAAACAATATATTATTTAATAATGAAAATAATCATTAGTTGCAGCATTATAATACAAAGATCCTTTTTTGCTCTTCTTTATTAAAATCCCACTTGATACCGAGTGTTTATTTTATCTGCTGGTTGACAGTAATTCACTGGTAAAGCCAACGTGTGGATGCTAACTGCCTTCTTGAAAGTTCAGCAGCATTGACAGCTACAGTTTGCTGCGTTCATACTTGGTCTCTAACATTGTTGAGTTTGTTAAAAGTTGTATTCGGTGTCTTTGATTCAGTCACATGTATCTGTCACTGGTGAGTATCCGACTGGATTGGTGCAAGGTTTTCTTTTAGAAACAGCAGCTGTTGGGATTTAATTAAAGTTCCTCCTCAGTTCATTTGTGTTCTCTGAAAATCGTTCTTATCATTGTTAAAGCTGCAGTTTGATGAAATCCACTCTTTACTTTCTTGAAATGTGTTTTGAGGCAGTTTTGCACCACCACTGTCTACGTATGGGAGCATCAGCCCTGCTGGCTCTTATAGAATGAGAAGGAACGAGTTAAACGCCAGAGCACAGAACTGAATACAAGTCATGTTAGGTTATTTGGTTATGACTGAATGGTATTATGTATTTAAATCTCTGGCTCAGAAATAGCCCAGCATGTGTTCGCAGCCTGATGAGTGCTGCCTGTGCTTTAGCAGGAGACATTACACGTCGTCGAAGCACCGGGATCGTCTGACGTGTTGATTCATAATGATGAGTCACTGTGATATTAAGAAATCTGATATGATGTTGACAAGCGTTTGGACAAACTACGGGGAACCACAGTGATGAGTGATTCGCTCCAGTTTGAACTGTAGTAGCCTGTGTGCTGGCTTAATATCTAGTATGCAAGTTATGACCTCAGGAAGTAGTAACATGACTTTTATGTCCGCACTTAAGTTAGAAAGAAGGAATAATACTATCTATATATCTATATATATATAAATATATATAGATATATATATCATGTTTGTTGTTTAATTTGATTTTTAAAATAGTTGTTTTCAAGTTATGTGACCTGCAAGTAATGCTTTTACCTCTTTTTGTTTGGTTTTTGATTGTTAGTAATAGATAAAGATGACATTCCCTTAAAAAGAGTACATGTTTCTAACATATTGTTGTAGTTTAAGTTCAAAATTACCATTTATATACACATTTTGTAAAGAGAATTATGGCTGTGGAAGTAAAACTCAGTTTGGAATACTAATAAGGTATATTTGTAATATTTGTCCCTGGATATGATATAATATTATTATTATTATTATATATATTTAGTACATTTTCAATTTTATATTGTTTGAGATTGAGTCATAAATCAGTCAGGTCACATTTTCACTTTTTTATTTTGGAGCGAAACACCTCTTTATTATCTGTTATATTTTTTTACATTTTATATTTAGTTATTAGGTTTCCTCATACCCTACCAAGCTGTCGTCTTCGCTGAGGTAATTAAGCAACTTAGCACTGATGAATTATGATGCTCAGTGGAGAAAAGAACAATCACAACACTCTTCTTTTCTCACTCATAACTTTTGTTACTGGGTGAAATATTGTGCTGCTCACACACAGTGTACTGGAGAGGAAGCAAAATGTGTTCAGTGTGAATTTTTATGCAGTTTTTGAGCAACAGCCATGACTTTTTTGATTACTTCATTATTCAAATATTGGAAGATATAATTAGAGGGCTCTGGGGGAAAATGATCTGTGGGAGTTTGTGTTACCTTCATTAAGTTCAGTTTTATTATCGCTAGGAATCTGCAGCTTCACCGAGCTTTACAGGGAGTTTCAGCTCATTGTTTAGCTGGCCCGATAACATCGATTTCTGTTCGCTTTCAGCGAAAAAGCTCTAAAATAACCCACTGTACGGGCATCCCAGTAGCTCACCTGGTAGAGTGGGCGTCCCATGTATCAAGGCTGAGTCCTTACCGCAGCGGCCCGGGGTTCGAATCCAACCCACGGCCCTTTGCTGCATGTCATACCATCTCTCTCTCTCTCTCCCCCTTTCACAACTATCACTATCTCTATCTAATAAGGGCATCAGACAGGCACAGTTAGAGACTAGCTGGTGAACACAGTGATGCATTCAGCAGCTATAGAGCCAGATATTTCCCTCAGGAGTTGATGGAGACCAAAA
Source organism: Sebastes fasciatus (assembly GCF_043250625.1). NCBI lineage: Eukaryota > Metazoa > Chordata > Actinopteri > Perciformes > Sebastidae > Sebastes > Sebastes fasciatus. The sequence continues at coordinate 34,686,925 of NC_133798.1, forward strand.
CGAGTGAATACTGGACTTAGAGTCATCAGGTGGACTCAGACATGACTCCAAATGAATGCTGATGTTTCTCTGTATCTGCTGGATGTGTGAATATGCCAACAGGTGGCCAAAAATATCTGTTATTGCAGGTTTAGAGCCCCTGATACTTCAGGCGATAATGTGCTTTACTGACAAGCAAATTAGTGATTAATTACTACAAACTAATGTAGTGACGAACGTGGTGAACCTGGAGCCTTTGTGCATCCTGAGAGTTTAGGGCTCCAGGGAGGTGGCACACAAGAGTCGTGATTTGATGCCATAAATCTTAAATACACATTTTTTTATTTGAGAGAGTGGTCACAGTGCATCTTTATCTCCAAACACAGAGCTGTTTATTGAAAAAACAAAAAACTGCAAGGTCACTGTTTTTTTCTGGGCCACGTTTTTGAAGTAGGCCAAGGTGTGCTTGAAGAGTTATGTTGATGACCTCTGGTTCACATGTTCTGTAAAGTAGATCTGTGTCTCTGATGTGTTATCACTGATCCTTTTAAACCTGTGATGTCCTAGATTATTGATTTGATCATTGACTGCTGCTGTTTTTATTTGACCTCTGGTTATCCTTTGTTTGAACTTTGTGTGCTTTGAAATGGAAATGGTGGGATTTGTGTCAGTCGGACTTGTTTGTGGTCGAGGCATACTGTTGAGCATAGTTGGTCTGCTTCATAACTAAAAGGTCAAGACGAGTATTGATCAAATGAAGTCAGAGATTGAAAATGAATGTACTCTGATAAATTCAGACACCAAGCTTCACCGTCCTGAAGCCACACTGCTCTTTTAGCTCCCATCACTCCTCCGCCTCCTCCTGCTCCACTGTACTTTCTCTTCCTCTCTCCCTGATCTGCCTCTCGTCCCTCAGAGCCCTCAGACGAGCTCCATGTAGTCCAGCTGCTGGGGGGGCTTCCCGCCGATCCGGCCCTGCTGGGGTTTGCCCCTCTGGCTGTGGACGGGGCCGTAGCCCAACACCTGCGCCACTGTCCCTACCACCTCCGCCTCCTCAAGAGCTGGCTGATGTCTGGTCAGGAGCTCCCAGAATCCCTCCACGGTCAGCCTCTGTAGACCCCTCTCACTTTCTGTCGCTTCCTCTTCCTCCCTCTAGCCCTGTTCAGCCAGCTTCGGGGCAAGTGAGACGCTGTTAATGCCAGTTGAGCTTTGCGTAGTTCAATGCTTTACTTTTACTTTTTTTTTCGCCCGTGCATTCATCCTTTTCTTTTTTGTCACATCTGCAGCTCTGCTCCATTTCATGTCCAACTGTAAGCATGCTCCTATTTTTCTTTGCATGTCTGCCAGAGGGTGCAACATCTGCTTTGAAAGCAGGAAATGTCACTTTTCTTCTGCGTATTTAAAGTCACAGTGAAACTGCATTTAACCTTAATCTTCAGTAATGTGATATATTTCTGAGTGAAACTGAGTACGTGGGTAGGGTTCAGTTACGAGAGGGATTTGATCAGCTCGAAGAGATTTGATTGGGTCGCTTAAAAGTTGGACTGTTGGCCTCCACCAGTGGGCAACCTCGGGGTCTGAAAAGAGAAGCCAAGGCGGAAGCGTCTTAAACTTGCATTCTTTCTAACAGCCAGCAGGGGGCGACTCCTCTGGTTGCAACAAGAAGTCTGATTGTATAGAAGTCTATGAGAAAATGAGCCTACTTCTCACTTGATTTATTATCTCAGTAAACATTGTAAACATGAGTTTATGATCTCAATCTCTAGTTTCAATTTTCTTCAATACAGCATGATGTTCATTTGGTAAATTATGGTCCCATTTAGAGTCAGACCTTGTGATCGACAGGTCGCTACCACGGAGTTGTCCGTGTTTTCGTCTTACAACTTTAACCCTTTCAAAGTGTGTTTTCAGAAAGTTAATTTTAACATTTTGGTCACCTAGAAATGTCTTCAAAATGCCCTCTCGTGTCACTTCTGATTGCAAAAAGCCAAGATGATGACGGCCAAAATGTCAAACTCAAGGCCTCAAAACAGCAGTCCACAAACCAATGGGTGACATCACAGTGACTGCATCCACTTCTTATACAGTCTATGCTCTGCTAGCCTTACCCTCGGTCAAGTTCAGTTTTACATAATAGAAGGGGTCAGCTAGTTGTTCAAACTTATATTTGATCTGATACATTTCCGTAAACGCCAGGGTGAGTTTTACGGGAAGAGAAAAGAGAGGGAGTTATGGATTTATTTATTTTTTCATTTCACTGTCTTTAAGTCCTGAAGTCTGTTTTGTCCCCAGTCCTTCCTTGCACATGATTGTACACCTATTCTGTCATTTCTGGAACTAGAAAAAACTACAGTATAATATGGCAAACCTTCATATTTGTTTTTAACTAAATATTGAAATGAATCTGCTCAAGGAGGACTGAGACCCTACATGCATGCTGGTTGGACACTTGATGACCAGTCGGCTTGTCTAACTGCATTGTGTGCATGCTCCATCCTGAGGAGTGGTTCATTAAAAAAAATGCCCTAAAAAACTGGGCGTTTGTTCAATAACGAGCTCAGTCTGTAGAGGAGAGTCAGCTGTTGGTGACACCAAATTGGCCTTCGCACCGGGAGGTCACGACTTGGCACTGTTGTGTCTCCCCAAGCACTCCCAAAATATGTTTCCTGGCCAGTTGGCAGATATTTGAGCACCTGCTGAAAGATTTGGGTCATCATCTCATCCCTCATTTTAGTTGGCTAATTAAGAGGTGGCCTGTTCACAAACTGCTGATTTTGTCGAGCGTTTCTGGAGCACGTCTTGACACGTTGTGTCACCTTAACGGAGCTGTGCAATTATTCTGTTGCATTCAGCAGAGACGACTTTCTGTAACAAGTTGCAGATTTTTTTTTTATTGGTTTCAGGTAGATTGAGATTTTTTGGCTTTGTCACATTTTGTAACTTTATATGTTTTGCTCTTTTAAATATCACCGTCCTCATGTTAGTAGATGGTTGAGTGAATGGTGCAGTGTAGCGTCAGTGTTTTCTGCTCCCGCTGCATCTGGTGTGTGAGCTGAATTTGATATCCACATGGAGAGGCTGCAGCAAAGATTGGGAGGAGTGAATTCACATCTTGAGCCACCAAAACATTTCCTCTTGAGGCTTTGTAATATCAGTTAAAAGCCAAGCAGGTATCATTTTTCTTCTGTTGTCAAAGTGTTGGCAGGAAGACCTTTTCATGTTGAACAGCGAGCCTACCTTGGTCTAATGAATAAAGCTGCTTTGGCAAACATCCAGTGAGGAAGCAATGTGATGATTAATGGAAGAATACCTTCTAAAACAAGTGTTAAAGCAGCTGCCTGTGATGTCTCCTGCTTTTCCAGTCCTGTTCGTCTTTGTGTTCTGGTGTATATATCAGATGATTGGCCAAAGGTCTACAAAGAAATGTCATGTAGAGATAAAAAATGGCAGCAGCAAAAGACTGAACAGATTTTGATAACCCTCAATTGGTGTCATGTTCTGCACATAAATGATCCCATAGGAACCATTAACTTTGAGCAACTTCACTAAAACGTGGAGGTGGAAATTCACATCCTGGCCCCCTCAAGGCCTCCAATGGTTCCCGTCCATTAAGCAGTTTGTTCCGCTTGTGTCGTTTAGATTGGACAAGTTGTTTTAGGGAGTAACCCTGAGAAGAATCTGTAGTCATAGCACATTAGTCATGGAGAAATGCAAGGCTGACCAGCATGCTCTCTGAGGATATGGATGTGCTGCTTCAACCGCCATCCATTTCCTTTTTTTTTTTTTTGTTTCATGGTGTTGCTTCTTCACGGAGGTCTTTGTCGGGCTGCGCTGAATGACGCTGGATTGTATTTGCTGTAGTTTTATGAGTCAGCTTGTCGTGGCACAGTTTGTTTGTGGTTAGAAGTTGTGTTTTCTCAGCTCATACACACACTCTCACTTTTTTTGTCATTTTATGAAAGGAAAAGTGCGGCACATGAATGAAGTAAATAGGGATGCACAATATACATCGGGCCCAATAAATTATCGGCCGATAATATAAAGCCAAATTGCTTTCATTGACTTAATAAGCGCAGCATCTACACGCTCCGATACAGTAGGAGTGTGTAGATGATGGACACTCCGTTACAGTAGGTGGCGGTATGCACCTTTTTAACGTTTGTTTGCAATCCGCCAATAAACACAGAAGAAAAAGAACAAGAGCAGCACACCGACTAATGAGTCAAACATGTCGTCGCCGGCGTGGACGTGTTTCAAAGGAAGACAACATGATTGCAATTACAGGTTTTTTTATGTAATTTACTTTAAAAAATACTGAACTGTTCTTTGCTTTTGTTGCGTTAACAATGTCTGTTAGATTTGGTCAGAGCTAAGCAATATTAAATCATTCATCTTTGCTCACTACATTTTATCCTTTACCCTCAGGTGTGATTAAACTACATGTTATGAACTTCTTTTTAAAATACAAAAATCTTAAATTATCGGTTATTTTGTCGGTATATGTCATGAGAAGCGGGTTGTTATTGGTATCGGCTGAAAAACATCCATATCGTGCATCCCTAGAATAAATATATCCATACAGACTTCTCCGAGCCCAAAATAAAATAAAATGAAAGGAATGGACATGAAGGCAACGAGGGCAAGATGAAGAAAAATATTCTAAAGATAAATCTATCCAACATGATTGATTGCAAATACAAAACTGTCACAAATGAATCATACACAACACCACACCAAAGATTTGTTTTATTTAATCTACTTTTTTAAGATACAGGGGTTGTGGTCAACTCACTTTCAATGCATGAATTATCAAAACTAGGAAAAATCATTGCGATACAATTGATCATTAAGAAAAAAAGATCAGTTTTTATATTCATCATTAAGATCAAATATCAGAGTCGACTACAACGAGCTGTTTTCCTCAAGGACATGACATAAAGGCCAGATACTTGTTGTCCTGTGGTTTATTTTGCATTCCTGTGCTGTCGGGATTATCTAACTTTACCAAGACAGCGAGACAGACGGTGGAAATCTTGCCCTTTTCAAAAACCTGTTAATAACATGATGTTTGAGCCTTGTAATTTTTCAAATTAATTCTCCAAATTAATTCTCCCACACGGCTGACTTTTTCTTTCACTTATATTTGTAAACAAACCACACGAGCGCACGGCACCCGTCGTCATGCCAGAGTCGTGTCCAGCCGGTGGCTTCTTTTCCGAATCAGCAGCTGGTAACTGTTGTTCAAGACTGACCGCAAATAACCTGCACAACATTTAGCCGGCGCAAAATTGATGCAACACAGCAAATTAACATCGGCCACTGCCATCGGCGAATTACATGTTATGTCAGTCAACGTGGAGAATATCGGCCGATACCGATGTTTGGCCGATAAATCGGTGCATCCCTAAAATGAATAAGTAAGCCTTTACTCATGCGCCCTCTATTCAGCACCTCCAGCCACCTCTCTAACTGTTTGAACACAAACTTTTTGTTTGATTGACAGCCGCTATGACTGATAGTATGCAGATGGTTACTTGATAGATCGTGTCATGCATCATTTGCTTATTATGTGCATAAACACACAGGTTTTTTTAGGAAATAAACAAGATTACGATATACCCAGTGAACACGCTAGCATACACCAAATCGTCTTGTTTCACGCTGATGACCGCGAACGCGTTCGTTTATGTTTGATTGCACAGAATAATCCAAAATATACTCTATCTGTGAGTGCCGGTGATTCGTTTTATTCTGTCCTCACCTCTACCTGGCACCCGATACGGTTCAAGATTTGGCGACGTGCTCGCTGTTATTTTCTATTTTGGTATACACACAATCCACCATCACTTTCCATACAAGTCATGTGCTTGACTTCAAAAACCTCTAAACGTACATCCAACATGTTTACTCACTGTTTCAACATGCTTTTAGATTATTGAATACATTTTATGTGGTTTGAATCAGAGTGAATTGATCCACACCCTTTTATTATATACGGTATTTATATATATATATATACACTTTCCCCAAACGATCAGAACATCCCGCTTTCATTAATATGGTCAAACTAACGAACTAAAGAAGGAAATCCTTTGCTTTAATTTTGGCTGGTAAGTTTGTGCAGTGCAGCTGCTGTCTGAGGCCAGACAGTAGGTAAACGGTAGAAGGTAACAAGCCACTAATTTTAGATCTCACAGTAACCTAAAAAACAGTCTGTGTGGCTTGTTAACAAATAAAAATGGCTGTCGGATTTTGGGACCTGCTTGTTAATAAATGGCATTTAGAGAATGAGCAGACAACCAACATGCACAGAGAGCTATTAGTGTCACTACCGCTCCTCCTCCTCTTCTTCTGTCGGATGGAGAAGTGGTACGACCGGCTGTGTTTCTGTCTCTCCTGTCTGTGCTGCAGGCTTTGAAGGCTGCTCCATGGTGCCCTCTATCTACCCGCTGGAGACGCTGCACAACTCGCTGTCACTGAAGCAGGTGGACGAGTTCCTCAACACGGTGTGTGAGAGCAGCAGCGAGGCCCACGCCAAGACCATGAAAGGTAGGCCTGCATAGTGAAGCAGCAATAACTATTAAATACCCACTAGTCTTTTTTCATTTAGTTTAGTTCTTCACTTATTATGAAATGGAGACAAAAACTTTGTTACGGGAGAAAATTCAGTGCAGCAAATGAAGTTTGTCATTAAACGTTGTTACGTGTTCAAACCACTTACATGCCAAGGCTGGAATTTATTACATTTTTGTTGAATCAAACAGTACTTTTGCCGAACATTGTCAGGTTATAAAAATGCAAGTATGCTTTAAAATATTTGTAAAAAAATATTTATTATAATCCTCTGAAAAAGAGCATTTTTTTAGATGTTAAATAAATTGCAGTCTTATTTGGACAGTGCCACATGTTGTTGTTGTTGTTGTGTTGGCTCTGTATTCCAGCACATTGGATTTGAAAAGAAACAATGATATAAAGTATATTAAATAAGGCTGTCAATCGATGATTGTCCATAGTTAATTGCAAATTAATTCCAAATTTTCTTTTAAAATTTACCTTAAAGTGAGATTTGTCAAGTATTTAATACTCTTATCAACATGGGAGTGGGAAATATGCTTGCTTTATGCAAATGTATGTATATATTTATTATTGGGAATCAATTAACAACACAAAACAATGACAAATAGTGTCCAGAAACCCTCACTAAGTACTGCATTTAGCATAAAACAATATGGCCCCTTTGAAGGGACCCTTTTGAAAATATCCATGACAAGCTAGTTTGACATGGTTGGTACCAATGGATTCTTTAGGTTTATTAGTTTTATATGATGCCATTCTCTTCACTCTAGCTTTAAAACTGAGCCCGCTACAACCAAAAGATCACAAGTTGCGTTAAAGACATTAGTGGCGTTACAACAAATTTGTGTTAATATCCTGTTAACTTTGACAGCCCTAATATTAAGTATATTAAAGTGCTGACTTTCAAATTGGTTGTTTATGGGTGTTCACATCCATACTGGGTGAACAATCAGTTCCACAATTTTTGGACAATATGCACAGCGGTCCTTCACGAACATGCGAGGAAACCAAGGCTGCGGTTGAATAGTCTTTTTTGCTTCGGAAGGTTCCAAACTGAGTGAAATGACCCCGAAGTATCTAAGGGGCAGCCATGATGAGAGGTGGTCGACTTCTCTAAATGCTAAGGAAAGGTGCTTCAATGCTTCCTTTCTTATCTCCTTTAGCAGAGGATACACTTGACCACCCTTAACCAAAGGAAAGGAGTTAATGCCGTCTCACAATTCCTTGCAGCCGCAACATTTAAACAACCAATCGGCCGTCAATAACATATATAATAAATTGAAAACATCCTTCTTAGGAGGTGTAATTCTGTTTTGGACAGGAATCCTTACGTGAATTTTTCCAGCATTGAGTTTTTCACTGTGATATAAACTTTTCTGCTATAAATAAAGTTGCTTTAAAAAAGCAAACATCAGTACCCTTATGTAAGTGCAGTCTGATTCTCTGAGCACCACGGTGGTCTTTTCCTGAGTCCTTATGAATCCTCCTTCACATCTTTCCTTGAACTAATGACGTTTTCCATCGAGGTCAAGGAAAAGTGGTTAAGACATAATTCATTTTGACTGTTTGACCGCAGCCCAAGACATTTTTTAGGCCAAACTTTGAGATGCTGACCTCAGTCCAACTGATCATGTGATTCACTTAATGAAGGGCAGACTAAAGGTAAAAACAATCCCCAAAACAAAGAAAGCAATGTTGAATGAATAAATATAATGTCCCCTAAAACTGGGGGACTTTGTGCAAAAAGGGCTACAATTCCTAAAATGTAAACACCCACATCAACAGAAGTAGAGCCAACTCAACAAAGACTCTTAAAATATTAAACACTGCGCTGTGGTTCTATTAAGTAAACTGACATTAGGAAACTGATCTTTATGTGGTTTTTTTTCTGTCTTCGCTCCAGCGCTCTCCAGCCTGTTTGACTCTCAGAGCCAGACGTCTCTCTACAGCCCTCAGCAGCCGCTGTCCTCATCAGGATCGGAAACATCTCTTCGCCCGCCAAGCCAGCCTCTATGGCGTGAGTGTTTTAATGATTTTATGGCATTATGCAATATGTACACCCACTTTTATCTCTTCTGATAGATTTCTGCAATGCAGTGATTGGGATTAAGACCGGAAATATCCCAGCTAAATTAAACTGTTATTAGAATGAAGGGAAATACTGCTGCATCTGTAATTTTGATCTATACACACACAGACTTATGGATTTCTGTGGATTCTATTTAAAAACATTTAGTGTAAAATAGAAATATAACACATTGATTGGAAGAAAACTGCTTTTTAAGCCCCGTTCTGGCTGCTAAAAATCAAAATGTGCCTCTCAAGAATCACTCCAAGTGGTCTAAATCATTTTTCATTCATGTACTGCTGTAACTGCGTAGTGGCTATCGGTTTCATATTCTGCCTTGAACAAGGCTTTTAATCCGCAGCCCTCCCAGTGGAGCTCCCATGTGTGAAAGTGAGTAACTGTACAAATGAGAAGTAGAGCGATGCTGATAAAGGCTGTGCATGCTCAGCAAAACCACGGCCTCCCACACATTCAGCGTGACCTTCACGTACTGTAGCTGGTGGCAGATGTAACCTGATATGATTCATTTATCTGAAATGACCCTGAGGTTTCAGATACTAACTGTATCATAACAAACGGGTCACATCACATCAGATCAGATGGAAAAGCATGTGTCCTTCAATCAAGCGTGGAGCTGGGGCTGCTATCTTTTCATTATTTATGAATCTGTTCATAAATCTTTTCATAAATTCATTTTTAGTGAAAAAGAGAGAAACAAAAAGCTTCAAGCTACTCACAGAGTGTCGTGCAAAAATTGCAAGATAAATCAGAAAAAAACACCAGTGGTAGTGATCGCGCATTAAAATACGTGCAATTTCTCCTAAAAAGAGCAACACGTTTGACTCAGCGCTTCATCAGGCTCATGAAAATGTATAATGGGCCAAAAGGCTTTGATATACGACAAAGCAATGGTTGTACTACTCAGTGATGGCACACTGTTTTGTTTATAAAATGTCCCAGATGTCGTCTGAATGCTTGTTTCGTCCAATCCAACAGTAAAAAAAGATATTAAATTTATTAAAAAATATTAAACGAGAAAAGAAAAGCAGCAGATTCTTTCATTTAAGAAGCTGGAAATCCGTGAATATTTGGCTTTTGTTATTTGATGAATTACTTAAATATTAATTGAGTTGAGATTATTTTGTCAGCTGCTGTTTACAAGATCTAGAATTAACTGTCAAGCTGTGCTTGAATCATTAATTGTTTATCAAAATTGCTGGAGGTTTATGTCAACTAATTGATGAATTACATCACCAACTAATCATTTTCCACGGCCCCCTGGCTCTTGGACTAGTGTTATCAAGTTATGTAAAAACTCACCTGGAAGAAAACGTGAATGCTTTTTAGTCCAAAACAATTTAGATCAGACTCAGAAAATGCATTACCACATTTTTTTTTTCTCACTTGCCTCTCAGGGCTTCCGTACAAACCTTAACAGCCATTTTAAGTTTCTTTGGGTAAGAGCATCATCTAAAATGTGCGTGTTGAATAGCAGGAAGTCGGGGGGGCTTTGAACAGCCGGCATTCTTACAAAATGAGCTGTATTTTAGTAACAAGCCCTGAAACTGTCAGACGAGCCAAATAACAGCAGAATGTAAATGTCTGACAGGACACCCTGTGGGGGTCAGCATCAGTTATAAAACTTCTATAAAACAGGACTCTGAGAGAACAACTCCTTTTTAATGTTGTCACCCTCCTCTTCATTTTCTTTCTCAGTCTGTCTTTTGTCTTCTGTTTATCCCCCTGGGTGGTGAGGTGTTTAATTTAGCCTATCCCCCAGTGTTTTTGATTGATGAAGCATCTGTAAGCTCTCTCTTTTACTTATTCTCTCTCGTATCTCCCATTTTTCATCCACCACTTGTGTATTTAGTTTAGATTGTGTGCACTTTGTGTGGCTTTTTATTTCTCTGTCGATCTCATTGAACAAAACCGAACTTATGCTGTTTGGAATTTGTATTGTAAAATACATTTCTGGATGTGATATTATTTTATATTATACCACAAAATCTTCTTTGTCCAGAAACCCTCACAGGTACTGCATTTAGCATAAAACAATATGCTCAAATCATAACATGGCAAACTGCAGCCCAACAGGCAACAACAGCTGTCAGTGTGTCAGTGTGCTGACTTGACTATGTCTTGCCCCAAAACTGCATGTGATTATCATAAAGTGGGCATGTCTGTAAAGGGGAGACTCGTGGGTACCCATAGAACCCATTTTCATTCACATATCTGGAGGTCAGAGGTCAAGGGACCCCTTTGAAAATGTCCATGCCGGTTTTTCCTCGACAAAATTTAGCGCAAGTTTGGAACGTTATTTAGCCTCCTTCGCAACAAGCTAGTATGACATGGTTGGTACCAATAGATTCATTAGGTTTTTATAGTTTCACATGATGCTTTGAAAGCCCTAGTTATGACCTAAGATTAAAATTTAATCTAAATAATGTTGTGTTTGTACCAGTGAGTAGGAAGAGCATGTGTATATCAATGTGTGGTGAAATTATGGAATGGGTTTTTGATGAAGAAATTAAGCAAAATACAAACATAAAAATGTTTTTGAGAGGTACAGGGATGAAGAAGGGTCCTTGTCTCTCTTGGGACTGTGATGCTTGTTGTTGATGTTGTTTTATATATTAAGATGATTATAAGTTCATAACTTAAATTAAGTTACAGAAAGAGGTAGGACGTTATAAGTATTTACTTCTGCCTACTCCTTTTAGAAAATGTTTAGTTTATTTTTAATTTACTGTTTGTTTACTGTTTATTTTATTGGTTATTCTTGTTTTATTTTTCTTATAATTTGTTACATGTTCAAAATAAAGTTAAATGTATCTATCATTTATCACCCGGTGTACATGCTGGAGGTTACAGCTGGATGAATACGGCACTTGTTCTGCTGGTGGTGTGACACTGTTTGTCCTCCCATTGGCTGTAGTTACAGGACAGCTGTTTGCAAGTGCAGAGTCATTGAGGCTGTTTATGCGTCAAGATGACTGTGAAACATTTGTAGTCACTCTAGTGAAAGAACTCCCCTAATTTCTTGCTACATATGGGTTTAAAATTACCTTAAAACTTCATGTTAAAATGTACTGAAAGTGATCTTATTGTTAAATTCTAAGAGTATATTCTAGTCAGATTATAGATATACACATTGACGTGCATGTGGCTTGATTTATGAACCCCCCCCTCCCCCTCCCCCCCCCCCCAAAAAAAAACAAAACACTGTTTTCATAAAGTTCTCCATGGCAACAGAAGATGGAGCGGAGCGGAGATGACGCTGTTGCCTTCCCTGTTTTTATAACCAGATCACTCCCCCCCATCTTTGTTCACCTTGTGTCCCTCCACATGACGCACACACAGTGGCAAATAGTACACGCTCAGGGTGGAGGGAGGACTCAGCGTGGCGAGTAATGAGATTAATACTTCCATCAGGGATTGATTGAGTTTAAGATGAGATAAAAATGTAGGATATTTATATGAGGTTAAGGTCAGAGCTGTTTGCACAATGTGTTCAATCTGAGATACAAAGATATTTGACTGAATTATCTGTGTGTGTTTTTTAAAGATGGCAGTATCCCCTCCAGTGCTGTATCCAGTGCCGGCCCCTCCTCTCCGATCACAGAGAGCTCCGGTCTGAACTTCAGCTTCAGTGAGTAGGCTCTCTGTCTGAGAAAAACCACAAGGACTTCTGGGTATCTAAGGGCACGATGTGGAGACCTCTGTTTGTCCGCTCCTCCATTCATCTTCTCCTCTGTCCTTCTGCTCACATTCACACAAAGAAAAAACACTGCAGGAGATGCAGATTGTGCAGAGAGGCCACTCTGCCCTCGAGTATTACAAACATTCAGACTGTAAATGTAACCACTCAGACTGCACACGGACTCCTCAGCTGCAAACATGTGATCACCCACACCTTCCACTGCTCCGTAAAAGAGAGAGAGAGAAAACACTGGACCGTCAACAGTTTAAAAATCTCTCATCATCACCTCAATCCTCCTCTTCAGTTTGACGACACATTCATGAAACCAGCTCCGACTGAGTGACGGCGCATCGAGCCAACGTTCAGACCAGTTTTGCCTTTCGTTTAATTTGGATGCTGCCTACGCTGAAACAACAACAGTGCCTGTTTGTTTTTGTTCTTTTTAACCCAAATGCTGTTTTGCTAAATATCTTCACACACCAGCTGCCTCATCTCTGACCTGAGACGTGTACGGCTGAAATACATACACAGACTGTGAGCCAACTGTCATTCATTCAACCGTCATCCATTGAATTTGAAATATCTTTTTCCTCTTCACGGATGTGCTGCTCACCCTGAAGCAAAGCATTTTGACTTCGTTCGTTTCTTATACTGTAGGCTGAAAGTAAAAACTTAAAGGAATAGTTTGAAGTTTTGGCAAATTTGCTTATTCGCTTTTGTTGCTGAGAGTTAAGCTGATCAACAAACATACTTATTTTAAGGCAAACATGATCTCTTCCTAAACCTAACCAGGTAGTTCTGTTGCCTAATAAACCGGTTCTGCCGTGCGAGGGGCTTGTGCAGACATTCATAGGAGAACACTCGAAAAATGAGAAATACCTTTTCCATTGTATGAGAACTAGGGGTGCACCAATACCACTTTTTTTCAGACCAAGTACAAGTACTTACTGTACATTTGGGTACTCGCCGATACAGAGTACTTCCCTGTGCCAAAAGACCCTCGTTAACAGCCAGCTGCAGGGTGTGTACGGCACACGGCAGGCTGGGGAGTCCCGCATACGAGGCGACCGGCTCTAGGTCGGCTTGGACTTAGAGCCCCTTTCTCGACGGGGCCCCCTGCTTCCGGTGCGATTGTCGTGCAGCCAGCGCGGGGCTCGGTCCACGTAAAAGGCTCCAGGGATCTGCGGCGATGTCAGCTACCCTCCTGACCCGTCTTCAAACACGGACCAAGGAGTCTAACGCATGCGCAAGTCAGAGGGTGCAAGCAAAACCCTGTGGTGCAATGAAAGTGAGGGTCGGCGTGCGCCGGCTGAGGTGGGATCCCGGCCCAGCGGGGTCGGGCGCACCACCGGCCCGTCTCGCCCGCACCGTCGGGAAGGTGGAGCGTGAGGACCCGAAAGATGGTGACAAGAGGTTAACGTCACGCCTCCGTAAAGTGGTATCGGTGCCGTTTTACGATTACATGAGTACATGAGCACAGTATCGGACCCGATACCCGATGCTGGAATCGGTATTGGTGCATCCCTATTGAGAATATTTTGATCTTCTCATCTAACTCTTAATTAAGAAAGCAAATAAACATATTTCCCAAAAATGTCAAACTATTCCTTTAAGGCTGTGTAGACATTAGAAACCAAAGGAATGGACCTTATTCAGAGGCCAGTTTGAACGTATTAACAAAGGGGCAGTTGCACAAAAGTGACCTCCTGTAATAAATAAACATCATGCAAACATCAGAAATCTTTATGATTTCAGAGATCACAAACTAATTATTCTCAAGAATGTGTCGCGGTATGAGTTATCATTTCAACGCTCGCTGCCTGCTACATTCAAGGTAATTCACAGGGTTTTTCAGTTTACTTCACAAAACCAAATAGTTATTCAAATACATGTTTGTATCATGTAAAACTCGAGCCAGCTCCATCAAACTGTATTAGTCTTTTCAACGATCGTCTGCTGTTAAATAGAAACATCTGTAAATGTGCCTTTAAATGAATATTTAATAGTAGACACTGTGGGTTTCCTGCTGTATTTTTATTACGTCTTCATTTTGAGGGGGTTTAATGATTTAGAGAAAAATCTGTGGTTTTTATAGTTTTATTTTAGAATTAAAGGGAAGAACCACTTGATTAATAAGTAAATAGTATAAATGTACTTTTACATAATAAACTACCTGACGACTGCTGAATTCTGACTGTTTGCAGTCACCAAATTAAATGTGTATTTTAATATAAAAATTAATCAAATGACTGTTTTCTAATGATTTATAAGGAGTGATACTCAGGTAGACATATTGTGAATGGAAATTAGTTTTATCAACATGTGACTGAACTCGGGGGAGGGGGGGGGGGTCGATTCACTTTCAATTATCTTGAAAGGAATAAATTCAGCGGTGAATTTACTTTAAACTCCAAATAAATACTTTTATTTCTTTGACCAAACTTGTGGAGTTTAAGCTCTATCGTAAAACAATGACTTCTAGTAGAGCTCGGGGATTATGGGCATTGTGTTCAGGCTGTACTGTCTGCAACATCGTAGTATAAATAAATAAAATAAATAAAACTGTTCCAGCTCATTTCAAACTAAATTGAAAAATGAACTGACTCCCAAATCCTGGAAACACCTGCTGTAGAACAAAGAGAGTTTTTTAGTTTTAGATTTGAATAGGACTAATGATTTTTTTTACCTAAAGGTGGGTTGATGCAGGTGATTGTAGTTGTGTATTTATGTGATTATTTAATGTGTTATTTAATGTCAGCCAAAGAGGAGGAGGAGGTGTGTTTCTGTGTTTGGCTGCTGGAGAACAAAGTCGAGGTTTAATGTGTTTAAAATGTGTAAAATGTTTCTGTCGATCTCTTGAGGTTTCGGGTCGGAGGAGGTAATAAAGAAACAATGAAACAGTGAAAACGGTGTTCAATATGTTCTCAAGCACAACAAATCACACGTGTGTTCACAGCTGCTACAGACAGTTAAACTGTGTTTATTAATGTCTCACCGTCCAGACTCATAACCTTTTACTGCTCCATAAACTAAACTCCCCGCCAACACTCTCCTCTTCCTCCCCGTCTCATCTCTCACTTTATTTTTTCCTCCCTTGTGTTTCAGTCCATCCCTCTGCTTTTTCTTGATCCCTCCTGTTTTCTCCTCCTTATCTCCTCTCCTTCTCTCCTTTCCTGTCTCATCTCATCTGTCTTTTCCTCACCCTGTACTTTCTTCCCTACTTCCTCTCATCTCCTCTCCACATCTCTTCTATTTTCCTCCCCTCTCCTTGTCTCGTCTCCTCTCATGTCTCCTCTCCTTGTCTCTTCTCCTCTCATATCTTCTCTCCTTGTTTCCTCCCCTCTCCATATATTCTCTCCTTGTTTCCTCCCCTTCATATCTCTTCTCCTTGCCTTCTCTCATGTCTCCTCTCCTTGTTTCCTCCCCTCTTTGTATCTCCTCTTCTTGTCTCCTCTCATGTCTCCTCTCCTTGTCTCCTCCTCTCTTCTTCTCTTTTTCCTCCTCTCCTCTCCTCTACTCTCCTCTCCTCCCCTCTCCTTGTCTCCTCTCCTCTCATCTTATGTCTCCTCTCCTTGTTTCTTCTCCTTATCTCTTTTCTTCTCGAGTCATCTCCTCTCCTTAATCTCTTGTTCCCCACTTTCTCTCCCCTCCTCTCTTTCCTTCCCCTCTTCTCTTGTCTTTTTACCTCACCCTATTTTCCTCTCTCCTCCTCTTCCTCTCTTCTTGTCTCGCTGCCTCTCCCTCTCTCTCCCACTGCTCTTCTCTCCAAACGACTTTTAAGAATAGTGATGACTCATGCCTCCTCCTATTGCTCCAATGCGTTGCCATGGCGACGCCCACAGATGTAATTGACTCTGAGTGATGCTCGGTGACGGGAGGAGGGAGGGAGAGAGAGGGAGGGAGACAGACGGAGAGATAGAAGGAGGGGGACAGAGAGAGAGAGGGAGACAGACGGAGAGATAGAGGGAGGGAGACAGACAGAGAGAGAGAGAGGGAGGGGGACAGACAGAGACAGAGAGAGAGAGAGGGAGACAGACAGACAGTGAGAGAGAGGGGGGGGGGAGACAGACAGAGAGAGAGGGAGGGAAACAAACAGAGAGGGAGACAGAGACCGCCGACTCACCGGAAGCCAAAAGCTGATGTCATTCAATCTGTCTGGATGTTCTTTCTCTCAGGCTTTATTTCCTACATTCACACACACTTAAACACACAAATGTCCATTCATTCTGACTCTATCACACACACACACACACACACACACACACACACACACACACACACACACACACACACGTCTCTCTTGCGTCAGTACAAACTCGACTGCAGCTCCTTTCATTCACAGAGCTCACAAGACCACCACTGTTTGGCTGCAGGTAGTTTTGTGATGTTTATTAAGTTGTACTCCAGTAGTGGAAAAGAACAAAGTCTCATTAATCAAAAATGTTTAGTTTAGTGTTAGGGATGCTAATTTAGAAAAGAAAAAAAATTAACCGATAACCAACCCGTGTTAACCGGTTATTAACCGCTAACCGCTTTTCTCCTTAAAGCAACGAGACGCTCCTTGTGAGTTTTGCTCAGATTTTTTATTCATTATTAATATTTCTTTTAACTGTTTAACCGATAGCGTTAATTGGTTAAAATTCTTAATGTCGCTTAACGGTTAAATCGTTAAATATTTACATCCCTTAATGAAAAATGCCAGACTTACTAGTAGTGGAAACTCAAGGATTTGTCAAAAAGCTTAAACAGTTTTGCAAATGAGGATAAAATTAACGTCCAAGATTCAAAATGATTTATCAAAAAAACAAAAATGACCAAGAAAAGGTGCTAAACCGGTGGGCTAGGAGGTTTAATCTGCGGAGGAGATGATGATGATTATTGTAGTTCTGTGTGATGCGTGCCTCCAAGATTACAGATACAAACAAAAACAAAGTGCTACTCGGCACAAAGTTGTCAGTTGTTGGAGAAAGTCGTAGGTTGCTTATTTACAGTGTTTGCTAACGTGCAAGCTACCTGGTAGTTTAGGAGTGCTGACGCTGGGGGTGGAAGTTAAGAATCATTTTGCTGATTTGAGTCGTTTTATTTAGTCGAGTTCGTCGTTGTTCATAGTTACTATGTAGTTCATTCACCTTCAACTGCACTTCAGTACGTTCATCAGTAAAGTGTCAGTTCAGCATGTGGCTGATTCAAGATGTTGTTTTCAGTTCAGAACAAAATTATTATTTTTGATAAATTTAATGGTACAGCAGCCAATTATTTGAGACATTATGATTGTTTCTGTGACAGAGATAAAGGTTAAGAAACAGAAAACTCAAGTACAGACTGACATTTATATAAAAATTCATAAATTCTTATTTTATTTCTTCTGTCTCAGCTCTTCCACGTTTGTATTTCCAACTGTAGGAGGTCACCGTGTCCCTTCCTCCTGTTCAGTGATTTAGCTTTTACTCCGCTAATTGCCTGAAATCTAAATGCAAATACAAAAGAGAGAAGTGGGAGGGAAAGACGAGACGAGAGAGAGGAGAGGAACTGTTAGTTGTGCTGAAGAGAGAATTACCCTCATCGTCGAGTCTCCACACAAAAACCTGACAGGAAGGCAGGAAGGTGTCCAGTTAGACCTTGAGTGAACGCCCACACCGCGTCCTCTACTCCCACATAACCCTCTTCCAAAGTCAAAATGCATCGTCATGGTAACCTGGAGGAGGGAGGGGGGGTTTGCTTTTCGTGGTGACGTGGCAGCCGAGCAGCAGTGTGTGGGCTCCGTCACCCCACTGAATGTATATAATAGTACAGCATCCAACATGAATGAGCAACAGGCCAGATTTATTCTTTTCTGTTCCACTTTTTATTTCTTCCCGAGTGCAGAAATAAAAAAATAAAAAACAGTGACACTTTACTGCCGGGGAGAAGTGGAGTGAGAGACAAAGATAAATTAGGAGCCATTCATCACCGGCTGTAATGAATGCAGAGTGTGTTACAGCATCAGGTGTAGGCGTTGATCTATCAAGGTTGATTTGGGAGCCCAGATTGATTTCCACCGACCTCCCATCCCTCAGGGAGTGAGATTATTGAGTTGTTCTCTTTCCCTCACTGCTCAGTCAAAGATCTGTAGATATCAACTGGAAAACTGCTAAGTTATTTTGACAAGAGGGGGAGCCAGAATTGAGCCGAAGCTGCTGAAGCTTAACTTCATCTTTCCACCTGACGTATCAAAGCTAACAAGCTGACCTGTTGTCTGCGATACTAAAGACAACAGCTCACTTCTTCAGCTCATATTTGATTTACTGCAAAAACTATAACCTCTGGTTAGTGTTATGTAATATGTTGTGACAGATGGTGCATCTCATCGGTCTACAGGACTTCAACAGTTTCGGGTAGGTAAGCTTCACCACTGACTGATGAACTAATTAAAGCAACACAATCTGGAGACGCTGCAACTGAAGTAATGAGGACCAATGCTTTTTACTATAATGACTTGTGTTTCTGTCGTAGGGGTGTTAATTGCAAGTTTCATCATGATACGATATTATATAGATTCTTTGGACAATGATACAGCCGATATCACAATTCGGTTCAATTTAGGGGCCTGCGATTGATGTGAGGCGATATTATCTGCCCATTTAAACCTGCAGGAGGCAGAATGTTTTTAGCATCATTGGGCAAAAAGTCCATAATAACCTTTCAGCATATTGTTATTCAAGTGTTCTGAGAGATAACTAAACTTCTGCTCCTCCTCATGGCTCCGTTTTCAGGCTTTAAAAATTCTAGCCCGGGAGACTTTGACCAATAACAGGTCATTTCATTGAGAGAGAGCGTTCCTATTGGCTGTGCTCCTGCTGGTGGGCGGTGCTTGGTATTTCTTGGTAGCTCCAGCTCGGCTCTGATTGGTTGTTTTCCTCCGGTCTGTGAGATCCTACAGATGCCGTTAGGAGCACCGGAGGACAGAGGAACATGATTTCTTTCAGGTTAGCTGTCTCTACTGTCAGGCTATAGCGAGCGTTTTATGAAAATAACTTTTTTTAATCATATTTGCTCCAATTCGATCCACTGCAGCTTTAAGTAACTCCACACCTTCGACTTATTTTTCACGTAACTTCCGTACTTAATTAACGCCACACTGACGTATTTTTTTTCAACCCAGACATTGACTTATTTTGTATGTTACTGCTGTACTTGAGTAACGCCATACTTCCACAGTTTTTTAACCCAGATGTTGACTTATTTTCATGCATCGTCCGTACTTAAGTAATGTCTACTTCCATAGTTATTTTAACCCAGATATTGATTTATTTTTCACGTAACTTCAGTACTTAAGTAACGCCACATTTATGTAGTTTTTTTAACCCAGACGTTGACTTATTTGTCAGATAACTTCTGTACTTGAGTAACGCCACTTCCGGAGTTATTTTAACCCAAACCACAATCCTTTCCTAAACCTAACCAAGTAGCTTTGTTGCTTAAAAGTACTTTTATTTCCTAATATTAACCATGTTTTTCGTGTGAAGTTTATTTTGAAAAGACTGTCTGCATGCAACGTGCTGAAATAGACACATGTTGCTGGACATACGTAGGAGAACACATGAAAAATGAGGAATACCTTTTCTTAAGATATCATACGAACCATTGTATGAGGATACGTTGCACTCTGATTTACACTCTTGATATAATAATAATAATAATGACCCGTAAAGAGACAAAAGAGACACTCGTGACACATTAAGATTTAAATGTACTTTAATTGATGATCACCAGGCTGTTTCCCTTTTACAATGAATCTGCAGTAGTTCTAGTTTTACCAGTTAGATTTAAAGAGACAGAGATATTGAATATTGCGCTGAGGAAGAAAAACATAACTAATAGAGTAATACAATGCAAAAAAAAAAGAGAGATAGAATTAAACAGAACTACCAATACAGCGTCTTCTTAACAACATGTTAATAGGGCAAACAATAAAAGCACAGCCCAGTATTATATTACTGTAGGTCATTTCAGTACCAGTTAAGACAATTAGCTTTTTTTTTTTTTTCAATTATACCTCTTTAAAATAGCATTGTATTTTTTTTATTATTATTTCCATGTTAAACAATTACATTCAGGATTATAACTAAATAAATCACATGCAGAGAGATTAGATGGACAGATGACACCATATTGTGATCAAATTATATCTTCATTTCAATGCAGGTATGGCGATGAAGTTGAACTGAAAGATGCGATTTTGTTTTCATTCGGTATCTTGTCAGCGTTTTGTGTAGTTTTTCTTAGGAGTAGTTAGCAGTCTTGATCATATTGTCACTAAAACCAGGTACAATGGTATCAGAAGGATAAGGTTGTTATATCTGTTTAGATTTGTTCTGTCCAGAGCGATTATGTACAAATCTGTGTGCACTGTAGCATTTGTTTAACTTCATCAATGTTTTTTTGAGTCTGCATGTGTTTCAAGTCATATTCAGGAAAAGGAAAAAGTTGCAGCTGCAGTTAGTTACTATTTCTGTGTTATTGTTAATGTATTTGTTGCGGGATCTCGGTTGCTTTCCGTCGCGTTAGAAATCAAACTTCTCCCCTCTGGAGCAGAACCGTAACTATGGATCTGCTCTCATTCTGAGCTCCCTAAAATGTCCAGGCTGGTGTGAGTGTTTGTTTTGTTTTTATTTATTTTTCTCTATTGTTTTGATCCAGCAGCATTCACATGGTAGTACCAACTCTACATTCAGAAAAATAGATCTCCTCTTTAGTGCATTCGGCTCCTGTATAGTCATACAGTTCAGTATTGAGTGATTCACAGCGTTCTACTGATACCTTGAATATCTCAAGGCTGGGTATTTGGAATCTGCCAACTTAAAAAACATCATTCAACGACGAGTACAACATATCAGACCGCCCGCAAAATTTGATCCGTACATTGAAAAGGACTTTTTGCTTTGTTGTTAAGGGAGTTATTTTGAGCCGTCCCCTTGGTGTGCACGTCTTCACGTGCCCTTCAGCTAATCAACTCCCTCCAGACTAGGTGTGTAGTTGTGCGTGCCCAGCTGTTTAATATACAACTTGCATCAAACTCAGATTCTCCCCAGTGGGATAAAAGAAAAGAAAAGCTGTCTGAATCATCACATATCAAGGCTTACACAGTGCAAAATGGGCATGTATAATGTTAAGGGAGGCCAGGCAGAGCAGAGCAAAGAGGCTTTGGAAGATGAGGTGTAAGGTAGTATATGAGCGTTATGGGTTTTTACAGGGAAAGAAAATGGCACTGGTCCCAGGCTAGCATCAGCTGACAACACGCTCTAGCCGTCTGTGGAGTTTGTTCCGTATTGTTTTAATCAGATTGAGTGAAGTTAAACTATGAAAGCAGAGGATCCTCCCTGTTTTTAGTTGGCAACACCCTGACAATCAATCCGTCATCGATAGCTCAAACTATAATAACAAGCATGTGATGAGAAAATGGGTTTCTTATTTAGACAAAAAACAAAATGTAAATAAAAAAAAATAATTCTGATTTGCTTCTCAGCACAAATTCAGAGAAAATTAAACCAGAATGAAAGCTACAGTTGGTAACTTTAATAAAAAATAAGTTCTTGTCATATGTGAATGTGCATGAGACGGATAATCTGTGAAAAATATCACGTTCGTCTCCTTTTAATGCTCCTTTTGCAAGATTCCACCGCGCCCGAACAAAAACAGCCAATCAGAGCCGAGGAGTATCTAACGTAGCCGTCAATCACTGCTCGCGAACTCCGATCAAATGATCAAACTAGGCAGCGCTGATCAAATATGATTCAATATTCTGTTACTGTAATGCCTATTTCTCACCTCAAATGTTTTCAGAAACATTTGAGTGTACTGTTTAGCCTTAAAATGAGAGTTTATGACTCGACCGCCGTGTTGAAAACAGTCAAACCAAATGGTGCCTTCAAATGGGGTCGTGTTCACGAGAAGAGTTCCTACAGGACCTCTTAAGTGGAAAGTTTCTGAAAGCTCAGAGTTCACGAGTTGTGACGTTTCCTCTGTCATTATGCCTTACTGCATTATGTTAACCACTTGCTAGCTTGCTAAATTGTTAGCCTCCGTGGCTTCTAGACACCGACAGTAACGTTGATATTGCTGTTGCTTAGCAGCGACGTTCTCACGACTTAACCACGAGAACGCCAAGCGTATTGTCTACACGACTTCCCGCGTCGTGAACACTAGCTCACGAGTTTGAAGGCACCAAAAACCAAGCACCGGCCGGAGCAAAAAGATATTTTTAGATATTGTTAAGTTACCAACTGTAGCTTTAATTGTTTCTCTAAAAAGTCGGATATAAATGAAAAAATAAAACTGTGCGTCTGTCTCCAATCCGGCTGTGAACAAGCAGAAAGATCTTTCATACTGAACCCACAGAAAAGTCACTCCGCCACATCAGCGTCAGAAAGGAACCGTGCTGCGTTATAAAAACAGTTACTCTGTCTTACTCAAAACTACTTCAACAACATTCCTACTTTATATTTGCGTCCAGTACAATCATAATCATTCATGCTCATTCTATAAATATTACTCTGGGATTAATATTAGGTAAATTGCTTCACAACTAAGGTCTTGTCCCTCGCTCAACAGAAAGCTCAGTTTGTAGGAACGTCTCGTACATTATTTTATAATACAATGAAAAGTTATTTCTGCTACCACACTCGCTCTCTGTGCTTCAACTACAAACAAAAACCCGACTTCTAAACTCTCAGAAAAGTACATTCCTATTTGGTGCAACACGTTGCTCGAAGACATTCATATTCGTTTGAAAAGTGGCATTTCAGGATGTGGAATTAATGCTGATTTGGATTACAGCGCTCCAAAGTTATTTAGTGTACTATTTCAAGAGTGTGGATCATTGTTGTGCGTATACTGTGTGAACTGATTGGTCCTCTATTTCATAAGTTGTGTACTTGTTTTACCCTGGTTCCTGGCTCCGCTTCAAAATGGCTAACATGTCCTCAAAATATCCCCCTCGCTCCAAAACCACAATCTAAAGGCACATGAAAGAAGCCTCCTGTAACACACTTCACACTTTTTCCTGAAAAACAACCCCAATAATGTATAAATATTGCAGTTCCCACAGGCGTAACACTAGCGGACGAGCTTCCATTGCTACATTTGTCACCGGTCACTGCTTGTTTTTTTCTTCCCCCATCGCTTTGTGATATTGACGGACGGTAAAATGTCGCTGAACAAGAGGAAATGACAGATAACGTTAATTAAACCTTCTTCTCAAACGCATGATCAAAAAACGCTGCATTCGCCTCATAATTTGCTGCATCATCACAAAATATATAATTTATTTAACGTAACTTCTGTATTGATATAGAAACATTTACCCTATAATGTATACTGGAGTACATTCAACCAACAGAGAGCATGATAAAGACTTAAAGAGGAACCATTACATCCAGCGGAGATATGATTAGTGTACAAACATCGTCCTTTTGCCTGGCGCCTATTAAATTCACTCGAGCATAGACAGCCAAACAGTGTAGTAACCTATCTACACTTTTACTGCATTCCACACGTGAAGGCTGGCTAAAGAAAGGATTAACCCTTAACCCTAAGAGTCCGAGCTAAAACGCAAGCATCATGCACCAGCTAAGCTGTGAAAGCCGAGAGGAAAGATGTCCAACGGTGGCAACTTCAGGCACCTCCTAAAACTTCACCACAAATGACGAGAAGGGACGTTTTTTTTTTTTTGTGTCTTTCACATAACATCAAATTATGTTATTACTGAGTTAATCCAAAAACTACTGTAGCGTGATCAGAATTGCAAAGGATGAGCACAGATGGAAAATAAATGGAAAAAATATCTACTCTTCTAAGAAATACTGCAAATAATCTAAACAAGTTATTGATCACTGATTAAATTTGGAGAAGTTAACTATGAAGAACTTCAGTTTTAACAGTGTTTTGGCACTTTGGATGAGGAATTTGCCATTTAGGAGTATTAAATTCCCGTGTTAATTGTGATTTGAGCCGAACCGTTTGAGAACTACACCTCAGGCTACTAATCTGTAGTTTAACTGTGGCATTTGTGAGATAATGATGTCCATTTGTCTGTAAGATATGAGGCAAAGAAAATGTTTTTTTTACCACAATTGTAAGTATAAGAGGTGTGTTAGGGCAGACGGTTAACTCAGAAGAAAACAAACATAAAAGTACGTTATTATTTGCGTCATAACCCCACTGTCACAGAGAGCATAAACCCAGAGTTTTGACTTTGATTTCAGCTAACAGAATCTAGTGTATTGAGGGCTGCAGCAGCAGAATGTGTTTGAGACGGGTACCATGAGAGCGAGACGCTTTGAAGAAGCAGAGAGTGCTGTTCGCTGTTGCTCTACCTCCAGTAAGAACAGATGACAGGGAGGGGGAGGATGGGAAGGGGAGGAAGCATAGCGGGGCTCGTGAAGCTCAGAACTCGATCTTGCAGGCAGGGAAGGACTCGTCCTGCATGACTACGGTGCTGCTGGAGGCCAGAACCATGATGTTCAGGTCCTGCTGCCTCTCGTGGGTCTGCTGGTACCACTCCCGGGTCACCTCCGTGTCGTGTGTCGGGATCAGAGTCACCTGACGGGGGAAACAAAATGAGATACTTTACTATGACTTTTTTTTTTACTTTAAAAAAAATGTCATAATATAGTATGTAGAAAAAAGTAAAAAAAGAAATGTCAGAATAGTATGTCAAAAAAAGTAAGAAAAAATGTCATAGTATAGAATGGCGAAAAAAAAGTAAATAAATCTCATAGTATTGTTTGTCGAAAAAAAAAATCATAGTATAACATGTAAAAAGTCATATAGTATGTTGTAAAAAAAAAAAAAATGTCAGTATTGTATGTCAAAAAAAAAGTCATAGTATATCATGTCAAAAAAAGTTGTCTTAAAGTATGACGGAATTTTTTTTTTAAAAATGGCGCCATAGTATAATATGTCGAAAAAAAAGTCAAAAAATAACACAGTATAGTATGTTGGAAAAAAAATCATAGAATAGTATATCAAGAAAAAAGTTACAAAAAAAGTCATAGCTTAGTATGTAAAAAAAAAGATCAAACAGTCATAGTATAGCATGTCTAAAAAAAGTCATAGTATAATATGACGAAAAAAAAAAAAAATTGCATAGTATACTATGCTCAATAAATAAGTCATAGTATAGTATGTCGAAAATAAGTTAAAGTATAGTATGTCGCAAAAAAGTAAAAGTATAGTATCGTATAGTATGTCAAAGAAAAAAGTAAAACAATTTCATAGTATAGTATGTGGGGAAAAAAAGTCATAGTATAGTATGTCAAAAAAAGTAAAGAAAATAAATGTCTTAGTATAGTATGTCAAAAAAAGTCATATTATACTATGTCAAAAAAAAATTTAAAAGTCACATAATAGTATGTCGAAAAAAAAGTAAAAAAAATGTCACAGTATAGCGCGTAAAAATTTTTAAAAAATTGTTCAACATACCATATGACATTTTTGCCTCTATTTCCGACATACTAAACTATGACTTTATTTTCAACAAACGTTAGTATGACTTTTTTTTTCGATATACAACAATGCGATTTTTTTGATATACTAAACTATTACTTTTCTTCAACATACTATTGTATAACTTTTTTATGACATTTTTCAACATAGGTCTTAAAAGGTATTAATTTTTAACTTCAGTATTCCTGCCTGTTTCCCTGTACATTGGTCTGTACTGCAGACAATAGAAATGAAGGCGTAGACAGACAGATGAAGGTAAATACCTGTAAATTGGAGCCCCACTGAGCTTTGCCCTCCAGCAGGGCATCCAGGACTCCACGGCTGGGCTCTCCGCTACCCGGGTCATTCCCGCTCACCACGTAGTAAGAGGCTCGCACTCGCTTGAAGAATTCCTGGTCCACGTTCTTGGCACTGCAGTGGTTGGGCACATAGGCCAGGTCGACATAGACGGGTGGTCCAGCAGGTACAGCTGAGCTGGGTTTCTGGGAGTTGTTGCCTGCAGGTGAGTCAAGATATAAAACAACATTAGAGGGCAACAACAGTACACTGCCGTAGCAAAGACCTTTTTCCTCAACTGAACAAATAACATTCTTCTCACAAATGTATTAATACAAATGAAGTATTCTAAAATATGAGCACAATGTATCATTGTAACCTTTATAGAATAATGTCCGTCATGCACATTCATCATTCTAATGTGCTCCTGTTTTCTTTTCAAGTTATAATTGTTATGCTGTTTAATGTAAGGTACATAATTTTAACACCTGAATAGGCCTGCACAATTAATCAAATATTAATCGCGATCACAATTTTGGCTTCCCACAATTAAATGAACATGATCGACTGCGATTAAAATGCTCCGCTCATAGAAAACTCTGCTGCATAAATCAAGCGCTTCCTAAATTAACAGCGAAGGTGCACCATCAATCAGCAGCCGACAAAAGCTTGCAAAAGATTTTTTATATTTACTTATGTTTATTATGTCTATGTCAGATTAGACGATTGAGAGTCATAAATTCTTGTTGTGACTTGGCCACGCAAAGACGCAACGGCGGTGGTGTTTTTTTACTCCGACACAACCTAGATTGAACATCCTACTGCGAGGTACGGCAGCAGTTGTGCTGGGAAGGTGTGGTTAAATGTGACTAATGGCTGAAATTCAATTGGGTCTTAAGATCTACTTCTGAGTTCATTTTTATTGCCGAAAAGATCCAATATCAAGTATTTGATCATTATCTAAATTATGATTTTTCACTCAAGAAAAACAAATCCATGTTTTGTCTGATTTAACAGTAAATTCATGTAATGTAGCCGGATGTGAAGATGTTAACACACCTGAACTGCTCTTGACACCGTTGACCAAGCCCTTCCCCGGGTTGAGGATCTCACTCCTGGAGCCTTGATTCTCAGACATCTTGATCAGCCTGGAGCTCCGGTCTGCGTCCTTCCTCTTGAGGGAGGCGGACCGAGGTGAGGCGGAGTCCTTGGAGGTCTGCTTCACTGGAGTAGAGGACCTCTTCCTGACTTCACCCTTACGAGCCGGGGAGGCCGACTTGGGTTTGCCCTTTCTGAGGCCCTTGGTGTTCTTGTGCTCCTTTTTAAGTTTCTCTGTGCTGCTGTGGTCGTTGAGAAGAGCCTCAGGGTCTACCATGCACACATCTGGGTGTGGAGGGTGGGGATGAGGGTCCTTCATCGGGGTGGGAGGGGGGTCATGAGTCTTCTGAGCTGACCTCGGTGATGGAGGATGGTGACCGCCCCCACCGCCGGATAATTTGTCCACCGGCAGATGTTCAGCGTCTTCGTCAGAGTCCAGATTTCCTTCAGCCGTTATTGACGGACACTCCTCGGTTTCTGGAGGGACGTCAGAATCGGACTGTGAAGGCAACGACTCGCTCGCCGATGTCGGAGGCGTTTCCTCTCCAGCTAACGTCACAGCCAAACCAGATGACATGGCGCCGGGCAGCTGCTGTGGCGCCTGTCCAGCGTCTCCCGGGGAACTCTGAGTGTGTGGGCGCCTCTGCTTGTGTGACCTCCTTTTCACAGAGTGCTGCTCCTGATCGTCCTCGTCCCCTTCCTGGGAGTGGTCGCTGCGGCCGTCCTCTTCGCCCTCGCCCTCGTCACTGGAGAGCTGATGAGGGCTCGGGTTGATGAACGATGGCGAGAGCTCTCCTTTGCGATGTTTGTATTCGCAGGAGGAGAAGCCTGGATGGGAGGAAGAAGAGGAGGTGGCGCCGGTGTTCAAGTCAGAGGGACGATCGGCCCTTACCGCTCCTTGGCTAGATGTTTCTGTGCGATAGGTGTCTTTCGAGGAGGACATAGAGGTGCCGTGGACACTGCTCATCCATTCCATCGCTTCCATTGCTTCCTCATCCTCCTCATCATCATCACCATAACCTGGAGGAGGGGCACTTGGGCAGTCTTCAGGCCTCTGTAGTAGCTCCCAATCAGATATACTGCTCCTTCTCCTCCCCTCTAATCTCTCTGCTGGCTTCTCCAACAAGCTCTTCTCCTCTACTCTTTCTGCCTCTCCTTTCTTACCATCTTCGGCTTTTTCACACATCTTTGGATCAGCTGTTGCCTTCTTCTCCTCCTCGCTGTCTTTGCTCGACTTTTCATCCGGTTTCTTTTCCTCTATTTTCTGCTTGTCTTCACTGTCTTTAGCTGTCTTTTCCTTTGCATCTTCTTTCAAAGGTGCAACAGCTCCGATTGACTTTTCCTCTTCTACCTCCGATGTTTTCTCCTTTTTCTCTTTATCCTCCTCCGTTTTGGACACGTCTGTTGTGGCACATGTGGTTTTGCTAGCTCCACTATCACCCAGTGAAGTAAGCGAGGCGGTTTGTTGAGTTGTTTCCATCACCACGTCAGGTTTAGACACAACAGCAGTAGAGGTGACGGTGACGGTCTTCGTCTCCGTGGACTGTGTGGTACTTCCTACCACGTACGACTCTGTTATTGATGAAAAACTCTCCTGTTGCTCAGCCACGATTTTTTGACACCCAATACGACATGGTATGGTGCTGTCCTCCATTTCAAGTGTAACAGGCTCCTCGTCTTCCGATGACTCTTGGGACGCCTTGTCAGAGGAGTCAGCCCTTTGGAGGGGAGAGACATCGAAGCGAGCCTCTAGTGTGGATAAACTCTCTGACACCTGTATTGGTTCGACGCTTTGTGAAGATGGTGCTGCGGAGGACGTTGTCATCCTAGTTTCTAGCATGTAAAAACTATCAGTGCTCGACTTTGTTTCAGGCTTTGCAGAACCGCTTTGATCCTCAGTCTGTTTGGCAGTGGAGACTGGAGATGATGGTTTGGTCTCATCGAACTGGCTGGTTAGAGACATTTTTGTCGCAGGTTTCGTCGTCACCTCCATGTACTCGTCTCTCTGAAACCCTCCAAAGTAAGAGCTTGTAGACTCTGTCGTGAACGACGGCTCCTCTTTGGCTAGAGGAACTGCAGAGCTCGATATCGTTGTGAAGGTTTTGTCTCCAAACTGTTGGCTCAAAGGGGCAGAAGTTGAGGCTGAGGACGAGTAACTGTACGATGTGGAGGAGTATGTTGAAGTAGAGTATGTTAAGGTGGTGTATGTGCAGGGTGATGAGGCAGTTTCATGTCTTGGGGTGAAATCTAGGGTCTGCCTCTCATCTAGACTTTCTTCTTGGACGTCTCTTTGGCTGTGATATTTATCATCGCTTAGCTTGGGTAGCTGGGAGGCATCTGAATATCCTCCAGATCTACTCTGTCCGATGTCGGCGTAGCTACCTCTTAGAGGAAGGGAGGGACTGGATGTAGTCCTGGACTCTGAAGGGTCAGGTGGCAAGTAGCTGCCCGTCAAGCTGATTGCAGACATTGGTTGACAGGTTTCCTTTTCCAAAAAGCTTGGCGATAGAGACACTTTGTCGTCATCTCCTTGTTTTGACTGGAATAGATCATAAGAGAAATCCGTCGCCGATGACAACCTTCTCTTTGTGGATGGTTGAGGACATAAGAAGTTTTCGTCTGTGTCCTCTGATTTCTTTGTTTCGGGAAGTTTTGGAACGTCTGATGTAGCGAAACCACTGTCGTCAATTCTGTGAGCACTTGGGTCTGGTGATGGAGCTGTTTTACCGACGTCTTCACTCCTTGTCTCAGGAAGTTTGGATGTGGTTGTAGCATCTTCTTTGAGAGGTTTTGTTCCAGGAGATGTTGTTTCTTTACTGACGTCCTGCTTGTCTGAAGCTGAAGCATCATCAGGTGTTGGTTTACAGACTGTTTCCTCTTTGAGGGAGCTTGATTCAGGAGACTTTTTATTCGAGTCCTCTACCTCCGCTGACGTAGCGCCATCACCAGAGCCACGTCTGCACGTTTCTTTTTCAGATTGCTCTCTGGCACCTTTTTCCATATCTACATCACTCAACTCCTCCTCTTCTTCCTCCTCCTCGTCGTCATCTTCATCTTCATCATCATCATCAACATTGAAGTCCTCCCCTTCTACGAGTAACCTTTTATCTATCAGGCTCTCTTTTCCATCGGGAAAGTCTAACATGGATTTACAAGAGGCAGAGCTGCTAATCTGACTGTTGTCAGACGCCAAAACATTATCGTCTATTTCACGTCCTGAAAACGTGGCGGCAGACGCCGTCCTCGAGTCACTTGAGCTTTCTTCTTTCCCTAAAGGCGACGCTTGTTGAGGTAAAATGTCTTTTTCTGCAGGTGAATGCCGACCAGATGGAGATCCCTCTCTTTCATGATCAGAGGACGTCATTTTGTCTTTGAGCGACTCAGCAGATTTCTCTTTTTCTGTTGTTTTCTTTTCTGTGAATTCCCCAAAAGCTTCGGGAGGAGCTGAAACTTGACCGAGATCTGATTGGCTCCATGACGGAGAGGGTGTCTCTTGTCTTGATGATGGTGATTGAACAGCAGCGCTGGTTGAGACCGTTTCACTTTGTCCGCCTGTTGCAGCACCTTCCTTCATATCATCTTTCTCCTTCTCTGATTTCTCAGGTTTATCCTCTTTGGGACTGAAGGAATAAGACTCAGCAGCCTGGGACATTTTGTTATCTTGCATGTCTACGGATGAAAAGCTCTTCTCAACATAAGGTGTATCTGGTCTTTCCTCTCGCTCACTCTCTTCCTCTTGGCCTTTCTCTCTGTCTTCATATCTAGGCGAGGCACTTTGACTGTGGTGGCTGCTTCTCTCGCTCTCGGTGAGAGACGCCGGGCTGTAGTCGACTCTACTGAAGGACAGAGGCTCTTCTTTGTACTGATCGTCCAGGAGGAACATGGCTCCTCCGGCCTCTGTCTGGCTTGTTCTTCTGTTATCGTCGACACCAATATCAGAGGCGTGATCGAAACCTAAAGACACCTCGCTTTCTTCTCTAGAGTCCAAGTCATGATCCTTTGGAATGGGCTTCTCATACGGATCGTACTTGGACGCACCGAAGGTTTGCTTTTCGTCTCCGGGGCTTCCACTGACGGTTTCCTTCTCTGGGGTCATTTTTGCAGTTACAACATCAGTGTGGCTGGCGTCCTCAGAGTCCAACGTAAAATATGAACAAGGTTGTGTTAATCCCGGAGAAGCCAAATCTCGTTCTCCTTCCATCTCCCTCTCTGCTTCCTTTCCTGGTTTCTCATCCGGCTTCGTCTTTTCTGCAGCGCTGAGTCCCGACGGGCTCGTCGGTTTCTCTTGTTGTGTCGGTTCCTCCACGCTGGACTGGCTCTCGGTGCTCGAGAGCGTAGAGCTCCTGGCTTGACTGTCGGTGCTCGATACTGTTGACAACACAGGCTTTTTCTCAGTTGAGTCCGACCCTGGTTCTGCTTTAGCTGCCGGGATGTCAGAAGCTGTTTCTTGTTTGGGAATAGTCTCCTCCTTCGATGTGACGATATCAAAGGAGGGCTCTGGCTTGGCGAGTGGTGCAGCTGTGGTTTCTGTTTTCACAACATCTTCAAGTGAAAGTCTGGATTCTTCTTTGCAAGACTCTTCATCAATAGAGGGCTCCTGCATTGTGAGTGTCGGTATGATCACTGGAATCGGCTCCGATACTGGCGGTTTAGTTTGGTCACCTGTCGGTGGTTTTGGGGATGAGGGCAGACCTGCAGACGAGATGTCATGTTCTGATTTTCTCGGCTCCACTGATAAAGGTCTGGAGCCTGCTCCTCCCATACAAATGTCCTCCTCCTCCTCTTCATCTTCCCGGTCTTCATCAGAGGACTGAACCACAAATGCGGGTTTGTAATCTGACTTGGACGCCGCTGCTGCTTCTCCTGGTTGTTTAATCTCCTTCTCTTGGAGCTCCTCTCTCTCCCATTTCTCCTCTTTGGTGTGGTCTGCATCGGAGGAGTCTTTCTCAGTTATCTCATCCGTCTTCTTGTCAGCAACATCCTTTTCTTTCACCATCTTTTCATCGTCTTCCGGTTTTGCCTTCTCATCTTTGGCGTCATCAGTCTCATAGGTGTATTCTTTCTCTTGCTCTTTTTCCATTTTCTGCTCTTTGCTCAGTTCAGCAACATGTGTGTCGTCTTTTTCTTTCTCCATCTTCTCTTCTTGACTAACAACCACCTTTGTTTGTTTATCTTGCTCTTTTTTCTCCTCCTGGATGAGGCTGGGAGACACACAAATGTCATCTTTCACTGGTTTCAGGTCTTCACTTGAAGTGTCTTGTTGCAACTCTATTGATGTTGCGGCAAAAGTTTCCTTCTCTTTCTGATTTCCAGTGAGCTTATCAGAGGTTTCTTCATGTATATGTTTATCACTAACGCCACAAATGTCATCTTTTTTAGTTTTTTCTTCTTCCAAGGTCTGAGCCACGGGAAGATCTACATCTTTTTTATCGTCCATCTTAGATTCAGGCTCAAAAGGATAATCATCTGTCCCTTTTTTCGCATCTTTGGCGCTGAATGTCTCCTGTTTTGTGGATTCAGCTTCACGACCGTCCTGTTTGACTTCGATGGTTTCAACTTTAGATGTCTCTGTCGCGTCCTTGGGTTGCTCAACGCTGGAATCTGTTTCTTTCTCCTTTTTTGTGTCATCTTTTTCAGTTTCTTTATCCTTAATTTCCTCCAGAATTGGTTTGTGATCAGAGATATCAGCCTTCTCCTGCTGTTTGACCTCCTGCGTTTTTATCTGTTTGTCAGAAATGTCACTTTTTTCCACCTCTTTTTCATCCGTCATGTCTTTGACAGAAGTATCATCCTTCTGCTCCTTAACGGAGACAAAATCAGACTTTTCTTTCTCCATTTCATCCTCTTTTACTTTCATTTCTTTATCATCCTTTGGGCTTTCTTTTGCCTCCTCTTTGATGAGTTTTACATCAGATACAACATCTGTTATCTCTACCTTCTCCTCATCTGCTGGGGGTTTTACACCACCCGTATCTTTGCTTTCCTCCTCCTTAGTAGGTTTGCTATCAAAAAGTTCCTCCTTAATTATTACTGTGTCTTTTTCTTCCTTGATGGGTTTGATAGCAGCACTTTGATCTTGAAGTGACACTTCTTCCTCAGTGAAAGTTTCCTCCTTATCTACTGCTTTCTCTGTTTCTTCTATCGTTGATGTGATGGCACAAACATCTTTACTGATTTCTTTCTCCTTTTGCGAGGTGGGTTCAGCAACAACCTCGTCCGTTGATGTTTTGACGGCGGAAATATCTTCGCTCGTCTTTACATCCTCTTCCTCCATCTTGACAGCAGAAGGGACATCTTTATCTTTATTTGCTTCCTGGCCTTTTTCCACCTCCACGACTGGTTTGACGGCATCATCAAGCGTCTCTTTTACTTCTAGCTTGGTTGATGCGGCAGATACATCATCATCTTTACATACTTTTACTTCCTCCATCTTGGTAAATTTGATGGCAGCAGTATCGTCTTTACTTTCCTCTTGTTCCTTTTCTTTTGGTTTAACAGCAGAAGTATCTTCCATAGTTGGTAGTTTATCTTTTTCCTCTGTCTTGGTAGGTTTTATAGCAGCAGTATCGTCTCTACTTATGTCTTCCTTCTTGTCTTCTTCTATAGTAGGTTTGAGGAAGCAAGTGTCATCCTTAGCCGTCGTTGCATCTTTTTCCTGCTCCTTGGAAAGTTTGGTGTCAGAAATATCATCTTTACTTGTCTCTTTTTCTTGCTCTGTGGTTGGTTTGGCAGCATCTTTACTCACTGTTGCATCCTTTTCCTCCGTCGTAGCGAGGCTAATGGGTGAGACAGCATCTTTACAAATCTCTTGCCCCTTTTCTTCTTTCATGGTAACAGTATCAACCTTACTAATCATTTCTTCTTCTTTGGTGAGTTTAGCAACAGTGATGTCACCCACTTCTTTCTCCTTTTCTGTCGAGGTAGCAGAAGCATCTATCTTTTCCATCTCTTTTTCCTCTTTCTTATCTTCAATCACTTTGATATCAGATGTTTCCGTCTCCTTTTTCATCTCATCTTTAGCAGGCTCAATAATTGGCATATCGTCTTTCTTTACCTCTTTCTCCATCTCGTCTTTAACAAGCTTGATATCTGCGACGTGGACCTTTTCCATCTCTTTCTCTTCAGTCTTTATAGGGCTAATAAAAGACATATCGCCCTTGTCTGTCTCTTTCTTCTCCTCCGCATCAGACACATCATCCTTTTTAAGCTCAGTACCTTTAACCTCACCTTTGGTTTTGAGGTCAAATTCATCATCTTTCTGCTTCTGCTCATCTTTGATTTGTTTGACCTCAGCAGCAACAATTTCAATCTCTGCTTCTTTTTTGATGTCAGGAGTGTGGTCCTTTTCAGGCTCTTTCTGTTCGTCTTTAATGGCTCTATCAGCAGTGGAAATATCCTCTGCGATTTGCTCTTCTTTGATGGGTTTCATGTCAGAGGTGTCATCCTTTACTGCCTCTTTCTCTGCTTTCTCATCCGTGATGGACGTAACGGCACAAACGTCTTCCTGGATGACAGATTTCTGTTTTTGCTCATCCTTGATTTGTGGGACGTCAGTGGTGTCGGCCTGTTCCGCCTTGACGGTTTTAACAGCGGATTTATCATCATGATCATCATCTTTCTTATCATCATCATCGTCGTCCAGAAAACGACTCTCTGGAAATGTACCTGTTATAGGCGCTTTAGGTTCTTTCTCTGTGAGCCTGTCGTCAACCTCTTCATCACTTTGTCCAGATGACTGAACTTCTGTTAAAGACGCAGCAGCAGCAGGGATTGTTTGCTTGCCTTCATCTTTTGGCACAGACGAAGTGTCTTTTTCTGACTCCTTCATCACCGGGACCTCTTTTATGTCGTCCAAAGATGTTGAAACTTCTACTTCATGCTGATCTGCTTTCTGTTTGTCGACATCTTTTTGTGTCTCTGCTTCATCTTTCTTTTTAGTTTTGTCTTCAGTTGCTGCGACGACGTCGAGAAGCTCCTCCATATCAGGGAAGACCTTCATCTTGTCTTTCACTGGTGACTGACGAAGAGGAGAGTGAGCCGCACTCGGTGGTCCGGACTGCGGAGGGGAGGCCATTTTCACAGTGATGTCATCCGGACTGAAGCAGCGCTCTTCACTCTCTGAAGTCACTGAGTCTGATCCGAAAGGTCTAGTAGGCACGACAGATGAAATATCTTTAGGTGCAACAGCATCTATATTTTCCTCTTCGACTGGTAGGTGGACTGGTTTGGTGTCTTGTATAGAAACTGAGCCGGCAAGCTTTTCAACATCTGTCTCTTTACCCTGTAATAACTGGGAAGAAGCATAGCCCTCTTGGAGTTTCTCAAGTGAAATGTCAACATTAGGAGTTTGGTCTTCTTCCTCCTCTTCTTCTTCCTCTTCCTCTTCATCGTGAGCTTTAGTTGGCATCTTCACTTCTGCTGGCATCTTCATTTCCACAACAGGAAGCTGTAAGTCATCAGACGGAGACTTGGACTGTTTGTCTTCCTCTAAAGAAGGTGGTGAAAGAGTTCCTGCAGAGAGCGGCTGCTCTTTGCCTTGACTGGCGTCAGGCGGAGTTGTAACGGGACTTTTGGGCGGTTCCTCGGGCGCCGGGACAGATGCCACGGATTGGTCTTCGGCGATAGAAGTTGGGAAGGAGGACACTTTGTCATACTCTGTGATGGACGTTGCAGAGGACACGTGCTCCTCTTCTGCCAGAGGAGCGGTGATGATGTTGGTGAACACCGACACCTGCTCCTGCACGCCGGGGATGAAACCTTTCTCCGTCATAGCCGCGGCTTGCATCTCCCTCATGCCGTGAATGTTCACGAATGATCCGGTCTGATCTGGAACGGAGATGTCGTAGGTGCCGACGTCGTACTGAAGGTGCGGTATCCTCTCCTCAGCCTCCTCGTGAATCTCCTCGTCAGAGATGGTCTGCTCCGTCTCGGAGTAGCCGGGGATGGTCTCGTCTTGGATGTAGGAGATGGGTTCAGCTGCGGCGGCTCCTTGAGCTACTGAGGTTATGGGAGCTGTGGCCCCTCCGACATGCGACAGGTAGCCCTCCTCGTCCTCTTCTTCTTCAGCTGCAGTCAGAATTTCAGTGGTTTTCATTTCTTCTTCAGCTGCATGTTCAGGTTTGATCTCTTCATCTGCTATCACATCTAAGTCTTCCACCTCCTCTAGTTCGGCTTTCTCCACTGCCTCATCCTCCTCCTCCTCATCCTCGGATGGAATCATTTGTAGCTCCTCTTTCATCACAACCTTAGCGAGGACAATTTCAGATTTCTCCATTTCTTCTAACTCGTGTTTCCTGTCAAGCCCGTCGTCCTTCGCCTCATCTTCCTCTTCGCCTATTCCCATATCTTCTTCCACCTCCTCTTCTGTTCTCTTTGCAGCAGCTGGGGCCTGTTCTTCCTCCTCTGCCTCGTCCTCATCCTGAGATGCTGCTCCTTCATCCTCAAACTTTTGAGCCTCTTCCATTTCTCTCGCTCGTGTCAACTCTTTGTCATCAACTTTTGCTTCTGGGGCCTCCTTTTCTGGAGACTTCGTGCCAGTTGGGACTTCAGATACGGTTTCTTGTGCTTCCTGCGTCTCTTGGCTTTGTGCCGTCGGCTCATAACTGTCTGGAGGCTCTGCTGATACAGCTACAACTTCGGCTTTTTTCATTTCTTCAAAATCCTTAGTGAGGTCTTCGGGGGTTGAGGAAACTGTAGCTCCATTCTCTAGCGGTTCGGGTTGAATAGTTTCAGGTTTTGGCTCCTCTGGCTTCGGCTCAGCAGGTAAAGCCTTTGCTGCTTTGACTTTTCCAGTCTTTGCTTTACTTGACACTTTAGCTTTGTGTAATGTCTTTCTGACTTCTGGTGTAAACGGTTTCAGGTCAGGCTTTGTCATTTTCCTCAGCTCTGGTTTGGACGCGTCCTTCTTTTTGTCGTCTCTGGACTTAACATCTTTCTTTTCATCTTTTTTAGCGGAGTCATCTTTCTTAACTTTCTTGATCTCTTTCTTTTCCTTGTCCTTTTTCTCGTCCATTTTTGACACCCTTTCCTTCGGGTGCTTTTTCAAGGATTTCTCTTTCAGGAGTTTTTTCTTTTCTGGCACATCACTTTTAGATTTGATAGTTTTAGTGGGCTTTTTCTCCGATATATTGTCCTTGACAGAGTCGCTCTTCGCCTCTGTGGCGGCTGACACATCATCTTGTCCTTCGGTTTCTTTCTTCGAGGCCTTCGCGGTAGTCTTCGGGGACGACTTGAGACTCTCTTTGCTGTCTGTTCTTTGTTTTAACTTGGTTTGTTTTACAACAGAGGGAGGAGCTCCGGAGGCGATATCCTTTTGTGTGGCTACAGGATACCGCAAGAAGTCAAGGTGCTTTAATTTTTCCAGCCCCTCTAGGATCTTGTTTTGTGGTGCATTCCCAGGGAACAGCACTCTGATGATCTTTTCTGCAGGGTTGGCAGGAAGCCAGACGACTAAGGCTGTAACTGATGTCAGGTAGGGCACAGATATTTCTCCTTCTTTCCCGTTGGGCAGCACAATACCAGTCTTGGCCTTGCTGTTGCCGGCCCACTTCTGCATTAAAAACTGCATCTCTTTACTGTCTTTGACAGGGTTGAGAACATACATGTCTAACTTGCCCACTCCCATCTTGTGGAACAGAGTAATGGGCTCAATGGTGTTGCTGACCACTCGAAAGAGAGGCTCCGGTTTGATTCCTAGCTTGTTCAGGTACTGCAGAGTCAGGGAGGCCTCTTCGATGCTGCGTTTCACTTTGAGATTAGATTCTGGCATACGGAGCTTCTCTGGCACGTTGAAGAAAACCACACCTAGTTCAGGAGAGATCATGTTCTTCATCCAGTCGCTATAGTTGGTGGAGTCTTGAGACTGATCCTCATCCTGCTCCGCTATCTTCCTCTGGAGCAGCCCGTTGACTCCTGGGAGATTGTCGGCGCCAATGTGTGTGAGTAGCATCGAGTCGATGCGGTCCAAGTGACGAACCAGCTTCCAGAAGCATGATTTCCGATCAGAGCCTCCGTCCACTAGGATGTTGAAGCCGTTCACAGCGAAGAGAGCGGAGTCTCCTCGTCCGCCGGGGAAGATGTAGCAGCACGGCTTGGACAGCTTCAGGAAGCCTCCGGATGTGGGA
Organism: Sebastes fasciatus; assembly: GCF_043250625.1. Taxonomy (NCBI): domain Eukaryota; kingdom Metazoa; phylum Chordata; class Actinopteri; order Perciformes; family Sebastidae; genus Sebastes; species Sebastes fasciatus. The sequence goes on from NC_133798.1 coordinate 34,725,230, forward strand.
GGCTCCAGGAGGTCGAAAGGCGAGGGGACGTCCACCGTCTCAGAGATGTACTCCGTGAACTCGGTGACGCCCTCCATCTTGGGAAGTACAGTCTCAGGGTTTAGTTTGTATTCCAGAAAGTCCTGCAGGGTCTGCTGCTGTCCTAGGGAGCTCCAGCCCACCTCCCCGCGGCAGGACACAGTGAGTGTAGCCTGCTGCTTGGGAGCTGTGGTGCCCAGCAATTCACTGACCTGCAGGAGGGACACACCCAGACTCATTAGTCAGTGATGAATGCATAAATGTGGTCGACTTGTGTTGCAAAGACATGCTGAAAAATATATATAAATGAATAAAATAGTCCAGTAGACAATCTTTGTATCAAGGGTATGTTTTAAATAGAACAAAAATATCAATTTAATTGTTATATGAGAAAGTTTTTTGTGTATTTCTGACCAAATTAGGTTATTTTTGTCCACAGTGCCAATAAATACATCCTTAATATGTATCAAAGCATGTACCAATCCTTTCAAATTCACCTATTTTAAAACACTGAAACGCATTCATGAATGTACAGGATGCATTTTCAATTAGGGCTAGGCAATAATTCAATATGATAATTTACTGTCTTTCAATGGAATCATATATATTATATATATAAAATCATATATTGAGATATCGTGATACACAATAACGTTGTCTAAATTGATAATAACAAGCACATAAAACTAAAATGTATTTGTAGTCACCTGTGTAGCTGGAAATATTTATAATATTTATAATAAAAATAAAATGTATTATTTTAAAAATAATATATAAATATTAATATTTTTTTTTATTTTTTTTTTTTCACCTGAAACTTGTGTTTATTTTGCACCAAAATTATTAATAAAATGAGAAAAAACTCAAAATAGGGTTTATCATGTGGTCATTTCATATAGACTATGTTTTTATTGAATAAGAATATCATAAGATATCGTGATATATATTGTTATAGAGACATGAAATGACCTACATCAGGTTGAAGATTTTGGCCATATCGCCCCGCCCTAATTTCATCAGATTGTTGCTAAGTGCTAGAGGACAGTAGATGTGACTCACCCCAGGATCAGCAAAGACACGTGAAAAGGTCTGGTAGGTGAAAACCCCAGTTTGGAGAAGAAGGCCACCGTGATCTGAGCTCTGTCCACTCAAGACCAGGAGCTTGTGTCCTGCTGAGTCTGTGACTAGAGACTGGATCTGGGACAGGAAGAGGAAGAGGGAGGGAGGGAGGGAGACGGAGGACGGTTAAAGGAGAGACAACATTTCCAAGATACAAGGAGAAATGTCTGCAGCACTTTAACTGTGTCAAGGTTAACAATGTTTGGCCATGAATTCTCTGCAAAAAAAAAACACAGAAAGATCTAAGAGACACAAATGTCACTAGTCTTTTTATTATTCTATGTCCTTAACAAATGTGAAGGAGGCGATTACCTGGGCCTCTAATCACAATACTACACAATACTGACTGACATGTGTCCTTAGAGACTACGGTCAAAAACTGTCAAGCAAAGTGAATGTCTGGTTCATTTATAAATTAGTTTTCTTTGATTAGATAGAACCTGATTTAAATCCTAGTTTTGCCTATTTTAGACTGTATTTTACTCTGGCAAATTTGTAAAAAAAATTAAAAATAGTAAATTCAACACATTCCCCAAAGCAAGCTGAACAATTATTTTTGTCTTTATTCTTATTATTTAGTATTTTTATTTATCGCAGATATACTGGTATTGATGTATAGACAGCACTGACATATTTATTTTTTTAAAGATATCAGTGCTTGGTCAAATATTTCTTAAGTCAACCGCAATACATTTGTCGATAAGAGTATTAAATACTTGACAAATCTCCCTTTAAGGTACATTTTGAACAGATGAAAATTATGTGATTAATTTGCAATTAATCAACATTAACTATAGACAATCACTCGATTAATCGTTATTAAATATTTTAATCGATTGACAAACCCACCTCTATTACAACGGTGTCTTCTGAAGGGTTGACAAGGACCACGGTCTCTAGGACATCACTTCTGTGGTGGAGAGTTCTTTGTCCTGAAGGAGAAGATTGGAAACATTATGTTAGTACAATAGCCTAAGATTAAGATTCAACTCTGTCAAGGCCTGGTGAAGGTTGGACGAGGTGAACGAGATGACGCTCAGCTGTCCTGGTTGAAGACATCCAGCTGGACGACATCCAGACCTCTTTGAGTGGAGGAGATTTGCTATGCTGCATTCTGCATCGTATGTGGGGCAGTCACTGTATAGAGAGAGGCAACCTACTCCTGCATCAACGCAAGAACAAAAGCTGGAATAGGAAATAGGTCACTGATGTCCGTTGGGTGAAGTTTGAAATATTTTAAAAAGCTATGAGAACAACACACACTAAGTTGAGACCAATATTTGCCCTTGATATTAGGTATATAAAAATGTAGGCAATTTAAATATCATGCTTCTCAGGACACAGATAGGAACATATGCACTTTGTAATTTATCCCTGATTGAAAAGGGTTCTGATTTTTAAATTGCAAGCCAGAAATATTAACGACTTGGTGATTAAAAACACTAATGCACGGAAATCCGCACACAAAAACAAAGAAAATATCACAAAATGCACTTCATTGTTGAGCACATTTCCATACATCCTCATGCATATTCAACATAATTATGCATCAGCACTTAATTCCACTCAGGGGTGATGTTAAGCTTTTAATTCCCCTTTGTTTCAGCACAGATGCAAGATCTAATATTAGAGCGGTCTAATAATAGTGTGACTCCACCATCCACCGGGATCTTCAATGCGTCCCCTGAGTTTGCGGTGCTTCGCCATCTCTTTTAGGATCTGGGCTGTCAACATGTGTTTTTCCATGAAAAACCTGTGATGTAAATCATTCTCAGCCTCAGATACTGCGGTGTTAGAGACATTATCAATAGTTCAGATGCATGAGAGTTTGAATGAAATTGATAAGAAAAGTAATTTCGTACATTAAAGAAACAACTCAGCTCCGATATCAAGAAGGTAATCAGTGCAGTACTTTAAAGTCTAGACCATGTGTGAGTCAGAAGCACTCAATAAAGTAGCTGTTATATTACTGATGATAATCACAGCCGTATTATCTGCTTTCAGCTCATGATTGTATTTTATGCTTTCTTATTCTTCAGAGAACTAAATGGTATTAACATTATAACAGTGATGAAAAACATGAGCTGAATTCAGTCGTTTTATATTCAACCACAATTTCCTCTTATCTAGCAAATAGCGGTCCGTGACTTTTTTATATGAACAAATGTCAGAAAGGAGGTTTTTTTTCTCCTCTCTAAATTCAGATCATGAAAACTTTTACTCTGCTCTTCTGGTGGCTCTTTTTATGGAAACTAACCTTTAGCAAAAGTTGCATTTCACATTCCCAGCAACAACAACAGTGTTATCTATATATTCATCTTGAGCTGGTTATTATTATTCTATTGTAACAGTCTTTTCTCAGGTCTCCCCATATAAGCTCTGAGACAACTACAGCCTGTTTATTACATGGCAGGGTTTATTTCACAACAATGACCGCTGTACATTATCCCTTACATAAAATGCAGCTGACTTTTAACAAAAGACTACAGTCATGCTGAATGCTACTTTCTCCACATAAATCTTTAAGAACAGTTTATCTGATGTCCGTCTACCCGAGGTTCGTGTTGTCAACACAAAAAAATGGAAAAGTTGCTTCACATATGGAAGGGATAAGGTACAGCTAGCGGGTCATTGTTGTGAAATAACCCCAGAAGGGGCGATGCGGTGGACCCCTTGCATCGTCCTGTGTGGGTTTATTTCACAACAATGACCCGCTAGCTGTACATTATCACGCTTACTGCACGGCTACTTCCTTAAGAAATCAATAATTTGACACAAAAATGGTCTTCGAGAGTCCAACATCAGAACTGCGTCCATACCAACGGTCTGATATACACAGCGATGGTCTGCTATAAAGAAATAACAGACTGTAGAACGCCGTAATTGACCAATTAGAATTGAGTATTCAACAAAGCCGTGTAAAAAAAGTACACGAAATAACCTGTCCGACGATCTCACACATTGTCCAAATCAGACATTGTCGGTTTAATCTAATTGAATCTTTATTTTGGGACCATTTGCTTGTATTCTTTACTCTATCTATTCTGTTTTTATTTAATTTTTGTTTGTAATTTAACTTTATTTTATTCTTTTTAAAATCATATGCAAATTGCAAATTTGTGGGACTAATAAAGGATATTCTTATCTCTCTTTTATCATACTGTTATGCATTTTTTATACTGCCTTGTGTTCCTATAATATCTTATAGCAATTTGAATAAGGCTGTCCTCGACCAAAGAAATTCATAGTCGACTAACACTCAATATGATTTTGGCGACTAATCTATTAGTTGATTTAATCGACAGATCTGTGAAACTGAGTTTCTCGACAAAGAATCACACAAAAGCACCTCTTTAAATCCTGTGTTTACCAGAGATGTGCTCACAAGTTTCTTGGAAATAAGTCATTAAGCATGAAAAGCTTTCTTAATCTTATCTTAATCGACTAAGATTCACTATTGATTAATTTTTTTGCTTTAACTTTGTAGTTAATTTCTAAATATCTGCAGTTCTTCTTTCATCTTATCCTGTTTAAAATCTTCAATGCGACCTGTGAAGCACTTTGAATTGCTGCTGCGTACGACAGGTGCTACAGTATATAAATAAAATCACCTTGGCTTGTGGGGATGAGCAGCAGTAACCACGGTTGAACAGACAATAAGTAGAATGACACAATAAATCAGAAACAGAAGGTCAAAGATAACGGTACCGCCACAGTAAAAAACACGTTGTTCCAAAGATGTTAAAAACAAAGACATGAACTCTGCAGACAAAAAGTCAAGCACAATAAAAGTAGAAATCCCATCACTTCATAACATTCAGAGAGCATCACTGGAGCAAACGAGAGGATGTGGCTCCCTCTGTTGATGTTACCATAGCAACACACTGATGGCCATATGTTTTTTTTCCTCCTGCAGACACACTGCAGTTACCTTCACTAATGTGACACAGAAAACAATGATATTTTTACTCAGCTGACCGCTGCATGGAGCGAGTGAGGAGAGGAGATTGAAGGATTTTGTCGATGGACGGAGAGCGATGATACCCGTGTCACTGATCAAATAAACATGCTGGTGTTGCAGTCAGGAGGAGTTCTAACACTTCAGCAGAACTGCCCACAGACGCGTCCGCTTTCACAGCACGATGACTAAGCTCAGCTGCGAGGGTGAGTGATGATTTGCAAGTTTTTTTGCTTTGATACTTCTAACGCCGACCAGAGCAACACACAACAGCTGAGGCAACCTCGTCGATGCAGACACCGGAGACGCCAGCGTCAAGGTATGAGTTTGTAAATCCACTTTCAGAAGAATGAAGCCCGGAGAGACGGAGTGTCCCTTTGACCTCCTGATGTGCTTTCCTCAGGTGAAACGGAGGAGAAGAGGCTGCATTAGCTGCCGTTGATGGCTGCCTGTTCGCTGACACTGCAGACTGGTACAACGTGATACTACAACAACAAAGACACTCTAAGTCGCTCTGAAAATCGCTGCCGTTTCCCCCCTCGGGGGGGTCAGACAGCATCAACAGAGCAGAGCGTCTGAGAGGACTGTCACTGCTCAGATCAGGTTCATTTCACCCCCGAACACAGCTAATGGACGGGAATCTGTGGAGGTGACATTGGTGCACAAAGACTTTAAAAGGTCCTGTAAGACTCAGATTTCAGGATTTTGTTTTCAAATGGCGTATAAACCAGAATAAGGCCACTGACAGTATTTTATTTATCAATTATGCTATTTTTGTGAAATAATTAACTAATTAGCTGGTCGCCAGACAATTAATCAGCAACCATTATGATAATCAATTAATCTTTTAAAGCTGAAGTAGGCGAGATTGGAGCAAATATGATTAAAAAAAAATATTTTTATAATACGGTCGCTATATGGTGACAGTAGTACATGAAACAGGTAACCTGAAAAAAATCATGTACCTCTGTGTCCTCCGGTGCTCCTAATGGCATCTGCAAGATTTCAAAGACCGGAGGAAAACAAGCAGTCAGAGCTGATCTGAGGTCTGCTGTCCAGCTGCTGTCTATGAGAGCCGGCCGTCAATCACTCGCGAACTCCGATCAAACGGTCAAACTAGGCAGCGCTGATCAAATATGAATCAATATTATGTTACATTAATGCCTATTTCTCTCCTCAGATGTTCTCAGAATCATCTTGTAGTGCACGGTTTAGCTGTAAGAATAGAAAGTTTGTGACGCCACCGCCATTGTGAAATCTGGTGAAGGAACGCCAAATTCTGGTCACATGACCGGAGCACAGCCAATAGGAACGCTCTCTCAATGAAATGACCTGTGATTGGTCAAAGTCTCCCGTCACGGGCTAGATTTTCTAAAGCCTGAAAACAGAGCCATGAGGAGGAGCAGAAGTCTAGTTATCTCTCAGAACATTTGAATTACAATATGCTGAAAGGTTATTATGGGATTTTTGCTCAATGATGCCAAATATATACTGCCTACTGCCACGTTAATATTTAATTGAATTATGTTTAATGTGAAATGGCTCTACGGAGTATTACAGACTGTTTTGGTTCACTTTTCATCGCTCTCCTCAACTTTGTTTCTGCAAAAAAAGCTCTGATAAACACGACGTGTCCACCACCAAACGACAGACTGGCACAATTAAGAGACTAGCTCGTGAACATAGTTCATACATTTAGCAGATAAAGAGCCAAATATGTTTCTCAAGAGTTGTTGGAGACCAAGAACAGAATTAAAAGGAGAGAAATTATTGGACTGACTTACATTCATCAGGTGGACACAAACACGACTCCATAATAAATAAAATAATAATGCTGCTGAATGTGTAACACGTTCGCCATAACAACAAGTCAATGTTGTGTTTACTGCTTTAAGTATGATTTTAGCATTAATATTATAATTTATATGTTAAGTAATAGGAGTTATTATTCATTTGTGTCAAACTGCAGCCTGATTTTAACACATACCGACACAACATATTTCTCAGGATATTTGTTACAGTAAGTAACACAAATACAGGCTGTAATAAAAACACACACCCACATCTGACAACGACCCAACTTTTTATTTAACAGTAAATAACTCTGTCGTCTTTGCCCAAAAGTGATATCTAGTTATCTCTCAGAACACTTGAATTACTATATAATGAGAGTGTACTATGGAATTTTTGCCCAATGATGCCAAAAATATACCTACTGAAGCTTTAAAGTTGAAAAAAGGTAAAAAAATATCTTTGCTTCTAAGCTGATACTGATGGTACAGGGTTCTCACCCCAACAGAAGTGACATTTAATCTTAGCATTTAATTAGTTTGTGCGACATGAGCTACATCCTCCTTGGACGTGTGTCTGTTTTGACCTGCGCTTCTAATAAAGACCTTCTTATTATCGCTGCTGCAGAGACAGACGGGTGTTTCTAATAGAATATCAGACAGTCTGTTGAGAATAGTCTGTACTGAGAGACAACAGCACGTGTAAACTGAGAAGTCAACAGAGGATTTTAGGTCATCGCTCCTATTGAGGAGAAATTAAATGTAAACATTTTTATTTTATGACTTTTGGCCAAAGACGACAGAGTTATATACTATTAAAAAAAAGTTGTGTCATTGTCAGATGTGGGTGTGTTGTTTTATCACAGTCTGTATTTGTGTTACTTACTATAACAAATATCCTAAGAAATATGTTGTGTCGGTATGTGTTAAAATCAGGCTGCAGTTTGACACAAATGAATAATAACAACAAAAAAATTACATGACTTTAAAATCTAGGACGATATCTAGTCTCATGTCTTGATCTAGATCAATAATATATTGATAGAATATTGATCTAAATCTCTAGTCTCATATATAGATCAATACTATATTGATATATTGCCGAGCCCTAGTGGGTGATATATTCTAAAGAGCCTGCATGTGACATAGGAAGGGGAGCCAAATCTGACATGGCTTGTTGAATCACATGTTTTCTGATCTAGACAGCCAACAAAAAACTGACTGAGTGAGTTGTCTTATTTCACAGTTTGTGGGTCGGTAGGAACTCCAGATATCCAAAAATGTATGAGCACAAGCACTGAAAAAGTGAGCTTTTCATGATATGTCCCCTTTAAAAAATTCAAACCTAAAGTTATTGGGTTTTTTTTAAGTGAAAGGTCGCAAGAAAATGATCTTCAAAAAGAAAAAAAAAGATAAAATCAACAAAAGGCTCTAACATATCATGTATAACTACTTTATTCAACATCACCACACTATTTAAAAAAAGGATATCTACATTTTAATAACCATCTTTGCGTGGCAATGACGGATGTCACATTTACATAAAAGCTTTGGTTTCTTACAAAACATGATAAATGTGCTCGGCCTGAAGAAAGACGTCAAACGGAGAAGACTGATGTTTTTTTCGATGACTTGAGTCAAGGTGGGAATCGACTTATCTCTGCAGTGCGTCAGACACGCCTTGATTAAACACATCTCCACCTCCTACGGTCCACACAACACCACGTCAGCCTTTTTCTGCCTGTATCCTCACGGCTCGCACAAATTAAAACCATTGTATTCACCTTTTTTTTTAAGAAAAATAAAGCTCCTTAAAACTATTAACAATACTAGTTCGAGGCATATTTCAATAAGCTTTACTGCAGCAGAACAGTGCAGATAACACAGTCAAAGCCACAGTTGAGTAACACAAAGAAAACCGTGTGATATTCATGACAAACATCCATCATCATGCCAGTCTTTTAACCCTATAAATTGTATTAAATAACGAGGCTTTTACTGGAAATTACAACTCAATAATGTGCGTCAGCCTATAGGTGCCTCATTGCACCCACGGAGATACAAACAGTTTGAAGCTAAAGCCTCCTCAGGCAGGCCGGCATCTGTTCCTCAGCTTAAATGTGTTTGTTTAAACAGTCCTTTTGAAGAGTGCGATGTTCAGCCAAGTTGCCCTCATCTATTCATCCCCGTGGCTTTCCTTCACTGGCATCCCAGACAGAGACGGAGCATCATCCTTTCACACAAAGTGACTTTAAGCCAAAAGGCATTTGGAGAATCATATGAAAATGTTCACACTGACTGATAATTTCTAACTTGCACCATTTTTAAAATACTTCTCATCTCTGGCTCCCTGCTTTCTTTGTCAGCTGAAGCAATCTCACACTAAGTACTCTTAAATTCTTCTTATCATATCTTCTCTAGCTCAGTAATATGCTGGTGATTTTCCACATCAAAGCTGTGCATCTCATTAGCATGTCATTGTGACACATTTCTGCAGTTCACCGAGTCCACAACTAAAAAAACTCCTCCTGCAACTAGACTCGTGTTGTCGAGTGTCAAAGCTTTGAATCCGGTGCTTCTTTGTTTTAAAAAGCATCCGGCCCAGAGAGCTAAAAATAGAAAACTTCTTCCCTAATTAAGGAATAAATGTAAGAGTTTAACAATTCATCTACTAAACCTTTTTCAGGGTTTAGCCAGTTTGGATAGCAATTACAGCCTAATCAATGATGCAATGTTGATAGCTCCTTCCCTGGGCGCTTCACAGCAGCCCACTGCTCCTACGGATGGGTTAAATGCAGAGGTCACATTTCATGTACGTACCTGTATGTATATGACAAATGTAATAAAGTTCAAAGCTTATCAGATAATGATATATTGGTCGATATTGTATTCAAAATTTTACATAAAGACAAAATAAACCAAATTGTTTGATGAGCATCCCTTAAATTTGGTTATTAAAGAATTTTGACGAGGTTATGTACTGAGCGGGACATTTTACAGTTGTAAAACAAACTGTGTGTTATCTAGAGGATATTTGATGACTAAATTGCCTCAAACATATAATGTTGTCCTTTCTGTAGAGATGTTCCGATACCATACAGATTTCGATACCTGAACTTGCGGTATCAGCTGATACCGAGTACCAATCCGATACCAGCGTGATCAAAATATATCACGCACCGGGAGCAGGGAGTCCCGTCACGGTGTGGCAAGGTCCGGGCGGGGAGCGTTGTAAAGCTGCGGCCGCAAGCCACCTTTGCCCCGAGTCTTTCCAAGCCGACCTAGAGCCGGTCGCGGCGCACCGCCTCGTATGCGGGACTCCCCAGCCTGTAGTGTCACTCACACCCTCCAGCTGGCTTTTGGAACAGAGAGGTACTCGTATCGGTACTCGGTATCGGCGAGTACCCAAATGTAAGCACTTGTACTTGTACTCGGTCTGAAAAGAAGTGGTATTGGTGCATCCTTAAAAAGTATATAATAATAATAATAATTATTATTATTATAATTAGCAAGTGGGATATTAACTGATGTGTTTTATATCGTAGAACAAAACGTTAAAATCTCTTCAGCTTGTGTTAACCACTGACCTTATTTCAGTCATCTAACTAAAGACCCGTTGACTTCCAGACGAGGGAACAGGAAGTGCTAAAATGCTAACTCATTCCTGTTTTTCAGGACTCATTCCTGCACCACTCTACGTCACCAGCCTGACTTTTAATGTGTCATGTTCATTTATAGATTTTAGATCTCTATTTATGATGCACGACATGCCGTGATCATGTCGTAACCACAACTTGACCCGTTTCTTTGGCCTGATAAAAAAATATATATTTATAAATTCAGTCCAAAGAAACACTGAGTAATGTTTAATCCAGCCGGGACATCTGTGTGAACTAAATCACACATCTGCATGATTTTCTTGATAAAAATAACTCGTGGCAGAGTAGACGCTGGATGTCACGGTGCCCCGCTTCTGTCGGTTGACTTAAGGATCTCAGAGGGTGAACTCTTCACTCCCTCTCGGTCTTCGCTCATAACAGCGAGGCCCAGAGGAAGGAAGGTCATTTGTCAGACAGAGCTCAGTGCTTCTGCTCATTCCGGCTCTTCCTCAGCTGACCTGCTTGATATAAATATCCACGTCTGAACTCCCAAAACGAGAACGCTCTGTTTTAAAGGCGACCAAAACGGAGCACTGATCGACCGAGGCCCAGCCACTGCACTGCTCCAGATAGCATGTTCCACATTCACAGTGGCAAGTGGGATGGTGAGAGGGTTCAAGGAATTCGAAGACAACATGTAAAACATTCAGAGCAGTAGCTGCTTCTCGGGAGACGGACTCTAACACAGTTTAGTATGCAGATGAGGTAATATTCTGCTAAAATTCAGTTAAGGAAGTTGTAATAATATTTAAAGTGGAGAACAAACTTTAAACTCAGCAGAAGATCAGTGTTTCACGGCTTAGTGTCAGAAAGATGCCACAATGCATCATAAAGTACTGGAAATGGTTCAGTACCAGGGACAGCTCCTCTTTCAAATGTAAAAGTCATAATTCTGATGCAATATCAGACAGACAGCCAACATCCTGGTCTAAATATAGAACCAATGAGCCTGATGATGGATGGTGTTATGCTATGAAAGCCACTCACGTCAGCACACACACACACACACAAACAAGGTCAAAGCATTTAATGTTGTTATAATGCTAATTTCCAGCCTACAGTGCAAAGCAGAGGTTACAGCTAAGATGATTAGTTCATTAGTGAAAAACGGGGGTTGGTATACTTTGCTTAGCCAGACGTTTCCTCCAAGGCAACACATCGGTATTATCTCGGGATATAAGACATAAAGCCCAATTTATCAAAATGGCCTCAACTGCTGGCAACAGATGCATCACTATGACATGAAAGAATGATGACCCACCTTCCTGTGGTTCAAAGAAATAGCCTAATATAAGATATACTGTATATATGGGCTGTGAAAAAATGATGTTTACTTTCAAAAGAAACAGTCCTTTTTGAGAAATATTGGAGCAACTTAAGGCAATATTTGGTAAATATGTCATATTAATGACGGCAGAAAAAAGCCACACTTGAATTTGAGATATTGTATATAACCTTGTGTTTGTTTTATTAAGTATATACACTATGTAAACCCCGACAGAGCGATGCCGCGGACTCTCATCGCCCTCAAGGGGTTTATTTCACAACAATGACCCGCTAGTTGTACATTATCCCGCTTATTACACGGCTACTTACTTAAGAAATCAATAATTTGACACAGAAATGGTCCGCCAGAGTCCGACATCAGAACTGCGGCCATAGTAACGGTCTGTTATACATAGCAACGGTTTGCTATAAAGAAATAACAGACCGTAGAACGCCGTGATTGACCAATCAGAATCGAGTATTTAACACAACCGTGTAATCAATTTTCATTTATTTGTGGTCATACCTCTTTTCTTTTTTTCGTTAAATATTATAATTTTTATTCATTTGTTTTAATATAGTTTATGAACTCAATGTAGTTACTACTTGTATCATCCTTATTATTATTTTTAATAATATATTTTCAGGTTGGGAGGGAGAAGAGGTGAACATGAGAGGACTTTGACTAGTGGGGAGATATTAAAAATATTTTTTCAAACTTTGAGACACTGTTACAATCTTGTTTATTGATACTTTCAATAAAGATAATGTGGAAAAAAAACCTCATCAATGGAGTTTGATAATCGAATATTAATTAAATGCAAAGATTGTTTTTTTTTAAATTTATTTGCCAATTTGGCCTCAAATAACTTTGACATTATTTTTTATAGAATAAAACCAATTAATTAATCGACAAATAAAATGTATTCTTGACCTAAGGGAACAATTTATATTAAAAAAAATATATCTAAACTGAATGACGATCATCAGACACCGCTAACTCGACAAGGACAACCAGGAGCGTCGCTGTGGGGCCTCCCTTACGTGGCTGAGCTGTCGTGACATCTAGCGAGAGTGTTCATGTCTCGATAGATTTGGCGCTTACCAGAAAACATTTCACACCTTAAGATCTCTGCTGGTTCACTCTAAAGACAAGACAACCGATTAAGGGAAGAGTGGAGTAACACATAACAACACTGTGTCAGTGAGGAGTCAGAGGACGGCCAAAGAAAGATCCAGGAGGACGTTCACATCCTACGTCAAAGACAGGTTTATCTAGCAGGACCTTGACTTGTGTCATGTAATGACTCCTGACACGCCTGCTGCACTTACTGATCGAGACCACCAGATGCGAGAGCTCTGAAAGCTGGCAAGTGAACCTTTGAGCTTTGATTATTTATCTATGTACTGTATATCTATAAATTCACTGAAATTAAAATGAAAGTGATTCTTATTTGCAGCCCTATCGCTGTAACTCTGGCCTTGTTTTCTGTTAAATGAATTTAAGTAATGAGCCGAACTGATGCCTCCGGCTTCATCTTCATATACACGTCAGACCAACAGAGGTTGATGGAGGCTGACATCAAAAAGTTATTACCCTGGTCTTAATCTCATTTGCCTAATGTGAGCTCATTCCTTTCCCCTCAGACTGAGAACTATTGTCTGAGCTTAGCGATAACGTGGTGTGTGAAGTGGGTTGGAAAATTAAAGAAGCCGGTACAGACCCGACCGTCTCCGTGCTCATCTTCACCCACCAGTACGGCCGTACATCAAAACTACATTGGTTTTGTGTCTAAAAGCATCAAGTCAGTGCTGAGTCATCGCTGAAGTCCGCAGTGCAGACCGATGAAATGCATCCAGACACTTTAAAATATGACACATTTTTCACTCGTCTGAACAGTTATGATATTAGAATATATGGAAAGTATACTGATTAATTACTGTCAGGTATTTAATTGTTTGTCTTATCTAACCAAACACTCAAAATCATGCCATGTTTGCTACCTGTTGTTTGCTATAATTAAACACGTAATTGCATACATTAATTATGATTACCTCAGCCCCTATAATCAACCCTCGACAGCCAAAATGATTAAATCCACCACAGGTAACCCTCCAGGACACAAACTTGCACCTTGAACCAAGATCATGGTCATTACTTCACAACAGCAACAGGAAGCCAGAGTCTTAGTTCCTGATGCTAATCCTGGTCCTGTGATTTGGCAGCGCTGAATGTTTGGCTGTTGATAAGCCACCTAAAGCCTTTTTACCAGCTACAGTTAGCTATAGTGTCTCTAGGAAAAGAGAAAAAAAAACATTTATGCAGTATTCATTGTCACATTTTGGGCACCCTGGACTTCTAACCCTCAAAAGACACAAATACACCACACTGTCAACCATCATACCACATTTGAAGTTCCTAAGTTAAATAGTGTCCGAGTTCTGCTCCGGAATGAAAGTGTGACACGCGAACGGACGGACGGACATGAGGAGCGCTATACACCCCCGACTACGTTGTTGCGGGGGTATAATTATGACAGGAGCAGAAGCGGAAGTCAGGCAGCTTGAAACTCCATATGGGGTGGAGGTCGGGTTCCTGGGTGAAACCAACGGCATGTAGTTGTCTTTGTGTTCACACGCGTTAAGTTTCGCTTTCACTTTTGAAACGTTTTTTTTTTTAAGCCAAAACATGATGTTTTACCCTAAACTTGTGTGATTTTGTTGCCTAAACCTAAAAAAGCCTTTTTGTTTGTGTTCAAAACGTCGCGTTTCATGCAGTTTTACGTGTTAGAACGTGTTAATTTTAAGTTTTGCTTCCACTTTTACAACGTAGTAGGCGTAGTAGGTCCCTAATGACCCATATCTATGGTGCTTATAGCGACCGATAACACCTATCTAATGGCCTGATAACTGCAGTGGAAATTCCCTCCAGGCATCCCTGAGATATCGCATTCAAGAGAATGGGACGGGCAGACAACCCAAAAAAACAATGCCTCCTTCAGTCATATAGTCTGCTTTAGGTACACCTGCATTTGTTTTTTAAAAGTGTTAGCACTTTCTGATTCTCTGATACTGTTTAATAACTTCCATTCTACATGTACGTAACTGTATGTTTTAAGAAGTTCTTCTTGGCTCTGGGGATAACTAATGCTCATTTATCTACAAACAGAGTGGGATATGTACAGTATGTGTAAGAGATACTCAACACAACAAATTCCACTTAACTTTGATATGCGATGCAGTAAAGTGGTGTTTTGTTGAGTCAGGAGTACAATGTTGGTTTAATGAGAAACTACATATCAAAGCCTCTGCAAATCGTTCAAATATACCCACAGGGATCAGTTAAAGTGTATTTTATCTATAAAAAAAAAAAACTTCGGTCCCTCTTGTCTGGCATTAAATATGTACACAGAGTTTTCTCAAAACTAATCTTCCTACTGAATTCTCACCACGGCAAACTGCTGCTGATAAATTGTCTATTGTCAATGTACTCGGCCAGTATGGTCGTAAATGGCTTGCTTGGGGCTTACTGTAAGTCAAACAGCGAGCCATGACGCTGCAGTAAATTGCACCTTAGAAACAAGCACTTTGAAAGAAGGACACATTTGAAAACATCCAACAAAAACGTGATAAATGTAAACCTGTTTAACTGTGTTATTTCTGCCACTGTAAAGGATTTCTCCAAATTAGTGATTAAGCTCTTCTTTTAGACATTGATTAAATCCTTTAACTAAAGCAACAGGTGTGCTCACCAGCAATTCACTTTAAAAAAAGGGGCTAGTTTTAAGTCATGTTTATCAGTAATTGTGAAATTTAAAATCAAAAAGCTGCAATAAGACACAAAAAAGCACGTACAAATGTATATACAGTATGATCATGGTACAATAGAGATGTTGTAATAATCAATTTACATGTTCGCTTATTAACATTAAATGCCATAAAACGATTATGATAAAATATAATTTAAAGGGACTGTATGTACGTTTTTACTCATATAAACGTGACCTAAACAATTAGACCTTCTGCAACTTTCTGGGTTTCCTCTATCAGCCTATAAACTGCTTTTAATGTGAAGAATGCGGGACGTTTTTTTCTGGGAAAATCCAAAGGATTTGTCGTCATGCACGCTCGCTAGTGTCTTTACTCTCTTTAGCTCCGCTACAGGGCTAACAGTGTGCAACGATAGCTAACATTCGGTTAGAAATGGAGTCCGCCAACGCCAACAAACGACCAGCCCCCACCACAACTCAGACTCCAACACAAACTCTTCGATTCATGGAGGGACCTCCGGGAATCAAAACGGACCCCGAGCTGGCAAAAACCCTATTGGACAGGTAAGCTAACATTACTAACACATGCAAGTGAAATATATAGTGATGTTGTGGTTTTAGCTGTCAATCAGGTTCAGTCTTGTGTGTGTCGCCTCACAGTTTTGACCGATGCTCGCTCGTTTTTACGTAGTGCGAGCACGAGGAAGATGACGCTGACTGTCACTGACTGATCGGCCACCAAGTGTCGCTATTAAAAAGCAATTTCTGATTCTTACATCTCGTCCCTTTAATTCACAACAAAGCAAAAACGATCTGGTTGAAAACTTGAAATTAGGTTCTTAAATAGCTCCAACTCATTATCAGCATGTGAGTCGTTACCACATGAATAAGGAGATGAGAGGAAAGAATATTAGATTGCAAAGTACTTTCCTAACTTCTCACGTCTTTTCAGGAGAACTTTTCACCTGATTTAACACGGGGCTGAAGTATTAGCCGACTATCATCGTGTCTGACACATTAAAAGAGAGAAATCAATAGGAGGGAGAAGAGGTAGAAGATAGAGGGCGAGGACGTGTCGATGAAAGAGTCGGAGCTCTTTGATACTTCGGTTTGTAAGTATTTCCGGGCAGACTAGAGCTAGTTCAACTTCTGTAATAGCAGCCATCCCAATCTCCTCCTGTTCGTCCGCTCCTTGAAGGGCCTCTTTGCAAGTCTATCATTCAGTCTTTGTTGGTGCAGACTGCCATGGTGACGCCCTACAGCTCTCACATCCACACACTCACACTGACACACACACACACATTCATGTGAATGAATAATGTCTGATAACAATAGTTTTAGACTGAAGTTGCAGATATTTATTACTCATAAATGTGAACATTTTCTAGAGCAGATATTTTGGCTGGTATTGACAATATATATCATAAAACTGCTATTATATGCCCGGACTTTAATTGGCTTCAATGACAGAACTCAACCGGCGTATATTTGGGAAAGGTGTTTATATGGGACAGGCCTTCGCACAAAACTGATCTAGAAAGTTAACAACGCTTGTTTTACAGCACCCAGTATATCGACCAGCACCTCTCTTTATCCTCTTAAGAACCACCTACCCGACGAGCCTATTTGGCAAACCGAAAATGTGTGAAAACTAATCAGAAAAAGGTGGGGACACTTTTATTTTGTAGCCAGCAAGGTAACAAAAAAAAGCATACCCAAAAACAATATTGTTTAATGTCAGTTTAAATTTGGTCTTTGTTTGACGGACGAGTTTAGCAGATAGTTAGCAATGGACTTCACATGACAATATTCACAACATGGATTAAAGGAATTTACGGACTAAAGGAATATATATAATCAAGAAATGGACACATATTCAGACTTTATGACCGCTTCAAAAGGTAGGGAATTTTATGGAAATTGTGGTATTAAAGGTTTGTGAAATGTAACCTTCATGAAATGTAATCTTTAATAAATGTTATCTTTATTAAACGTAATCTTTATGAAATGGGATCTTGTAGTTTTGTAATCTTTAAGAAATAGTTGTTGGAAACTGTCGTCACTTTTTTTTCGTCTCCCTTCTTTACCATGCCGGTAAATCTGAATTAATTATACTTTGGTGCTCGTGGTTTCCGTAAAATGAACTGAACGGTTGAGTTGTGGAGAATCTAACCGATGGAACGATGTGTAGCATGTTTATATTGACAGAGGTTACTCGGCGACTAATTGAGACCTGCGTTTATTTGTCGGAACATGAAGCCACACCTGGCGAGTAAAAGGGGCTCGGTGTCGAATTGAAGTACGGAAATGATAAAGATTTGTTTGAAGTCATTTAAAAAACATTGTCACCATTACATAACTCCTCTACCAGAGAGAACTGAACCGACTGTTTATCTTTCAACTATAAAATGTCCCACTCAGTACGTATCACGATCACGATTCTTTAGCAATCAAATTTAAGGATTTCTTACCCAAAAAAACAATGTTTACTGAAAAAATGAATACTGACTGATCTGTTGTAATTAGACTCAATGAAACTCTAAAATATCAATCTCAATATTGGCCTCTAAAACTAAGTATTAGTCAGGCTGTTCTACTTCTATGCCCAAAATGTCAATTACTAAGAGAGGACATTACTATGCCTTTGAAATGACATTTATATCATCACAGAACACAAAAACTCTCCAACAATCATTCAATGTTAGATCAAAATATGGATTACAGTAGAAATTAAACACATTCCTGAACAATTATATGACCTAAAAAATAGTCTGTTTAGCAATAGCATGTTTAAAAGTTTATGAAGCCGTGGCCCAGATAGAACAACATTACTGTAAGACTACTGTAGGGGATATATTGACTTATACTGCATTAATAATGAAGGATCAATGATAGTGTGATAGCCTAGTTGGCACACACACAACCAGCTTTAGATTAATACTTTCAAATTGTAATTGCAGTAATGCTAAATTTATTTGAAGCACTCCAATAAACCCAAAGACCTTCATAATGAACTTTACAGGAGCAGAAGAAGATATAATGAGAGCGACAGTGAGAGAAACAAACAGACCGACGGGCCGACTGACCACCCTGAGAGTGAGGAGAAGCATGAAAATGCAGCGAGAGCTGCTGCTAGAAAAGGGCAGCAGGAGGATATTGGCAAAGTGACATCGTCTCTTAGAGTCCGGTCCACAGCGTGCCAACCATGACATCACTGCTACCCCCTGTACTCCCCCCCTGCCACCGTCTAAAGACCTAAAGAGGCGTTGAAAGCAGTCTAAATTCAAACCACACACACACACACACACACACACACACACACACACACACATTAAAATACAGTACATGCTGCCAAAACATCACACTAAAATGTGTCAGACCATCTTTTTCAGGCCACCTCAAACATTTCCCCCCCCGCTGTCCAGCAGTATAAATACCCACAGTAATGAGCCTTTGTGTTCAGGCTGTATCTAGAACAAGAAGTCACATTCACACACGTCTGCGTTATTTGTCCTGAATGAGCTCGTGTGGCAGTGTGTAATGTTGCTGCCATAAATTATGGACCTCATAAAGAGAGACTTTTATTTTGAAGGGTACATGTTATCACCTCTTTTCTTACATTTCCTAAAGAGTTGTTAATGTGTTTCATAGGAACAAATACGTTCTTATAGAATTAATACAGTTTGATATTAAAGGGAATAATCTGTGTTTTAATAGGAAGTTTAGCAACACTTATTTTTTTTAACTTCATTTTATTTTTGGTGCTTCGTCCGTTGTGTTTTTGTTAAATATGTGATGTTGAGTTACTTTAAACAAGTGTAAAGTGAATTATATTTTTATAACTTGAGCAAAAGTTGTATTGATTTTCATGCATAAATCTGTTAATTAAAAGTTGTCATAGCATGTGTGTGTGTGTGTGTGTGTGTGTGTGTGTGTGTGTGTGTGTGTGTGTGTGTGTGTGTGTGGCAGGGCTGCTGTTGATGCTACTTGCAATGCTAACGCTGGCTAATGTGGAGCAATTTGTGACTATGCTGATGTTATTGCACAGAGAGCATTTCTGCTGTAATATTTTTCAGTTATGTTAATGTGGAATTTACAATATGCTCTCCAAATATGTTTGATCTATATTACTTTATTTCATATTTATTCATGTTATATTTTATCACTATATTCTAACATGCACTATTTTATGTCTTAGATTCTCATTTTTAATTTATATCTTGTGTGATTTTCTTTTACACATATTTAATTAGCATTGTTGGTGGGAGCTTGAGACCCAAGATTTTCAAAACAAAACAACTGCTTCTGTAATTGTTGCGTATTTGACAATTCATAACGTTTCAATCCATGCACATTTTCAATTTGCACATAAAAGTGGAAGTGCCAAAAATAAAAAAAATATCCAAAACGTTTTTGAGCTTGGCTGAGGTGGAAAAGTTGGTGAAACGATAAAAGCAAAACGTGTCAACTGAAGACATTAAAAACAACAGATCTGTGTGGAGCGATGAGGAGACTTTAACCTTCCTCAAATTAATACATGAAACAAGCATAAATGCCACATTTCCATCAGATTTTCTAAAAATGTTACTTTTAGTACGTTATTTTGTTTTACTTTGGACGACACTTTTAAGGCGGACGTTTTACTGACGTCGGGTGAAAGTGAAGCTTTGCTGCTGGGCGCTGATGTTGTAATGGAATGAACAATTGACTTTCACTTCTTGGCAAAATACGTTCTTTAGTGAGGGTATTGGAACGCACAGAAGATCTCAGTGTCCTCTTCTTCTGCAATGATATAATGGTACCTGACTCAAGTATTAGCGCCACCTACTGCTTATCATGTTGAACCAACTCCAAAACATTCGCATAACAGTAGTGGTTGGAAACACGCATAAATGTTCATATTTTTTTTGCAGATTTTTTGGGAAATTCAGTTCAAATTCATGCTACACTTGGATGGAAACCAACTGAGACCGTGTAAATGCTTTATTTCTTTACAATTGAAGGGAAGCTGATGCCATCTGTGGTATTTTGCTATAAAGTGTTTTAAGAGGTGCTTGTCCACTACTGTATATAACACAACCTAGAGTTAGACTCACTACATTTGCAGCATGCAAACTTGAGAAAATTTGCCTAAAAGCAGAAAGAACTTGAGCATATTGAAGACTAATTTTTCACTATGAGGCACTGACATAAATATCTGCTGTATCACACACCTACACACACACTCGCATGCCCACATCTTTTAAAAAAAAAAAGAAGGACATTCCTCATTTTCATCGCTGAGGTCTTGCGGTGTGCCAGGAGAGATCTACAATGATTATAAACTGGTTGTCAGCAGCAATGCGTTGACGAGCTGGGACGTCTCATTCATCACGGTGACAGACACAAGACAGGGTCTCTGGGTCAGACGCAAACCGGCGAGGGGGGGAAGACAGTTATGAAAAATAGGTGTCGATGTGACCTTCCCTCACACAATGACAAGATATCCAATCCCTCAAGGTGGGAAAACCCAAAGCGATGGAAAAGGGAGAGAAGAAGCTTTCCTCCCCCCGACAGAGAACACTCCAGAGATCACAAGCTCGAGAAAGAGAAAATGGGAATGAAAATAAAAATGCCATTCAGAAGTCACAGTCTGTTAAATTGGCTGCAGAAAGACGGCTATTTGTTTGGAGCTTTTTTCTGCAGTGAGGCGCTGGCCCTCAGGGATTTACTCTCAGCTTAAGGTGGCTTTAAAAGTGCCAGCGTGCCGGTTCAAGTTACTGACTGGTCGCTTGGTAACAGCTTATCAGAAACAACAGCCTCATAGATACACGGCTTTGGATGGACGATGACTTGGATGCTGATCCAGTCTAACATATACAGAAGCTTCTCTAATGACTATACTGTGATTATACAGCTCTGTATCTTTGCAGTAAAGGCTCTCAGAGAAGCACAAGCCGATGATGTAGATCCAAATCTACGACTAGTCGAGCTCAAAAGGAAACTGGAGCACACGGCTTCAGCTTTCACTATTATTTATTTGCTGCATTCAATTCAAAGTAATAATGAAAGAAGGAAAAAAAGCTGCGTGTTCTAGTTCCTTTCTGGGCTCAGCTACTCGTAGATTTGGATCAACATGCACACAGGCTTATTTCAGGACTATCCAGCTTGGCCTGGTGGAGGTTTTTACAATCTGTTGTTTTGTTTGCAGGTTTAAATGTCTGCAGGAGGATTTGAAGATTTAAATTGCAAAATTAGTAGGGATATCCCGATCAAGGTTTTTGCTGCCCCTGATCATGCTTAAAATCTTAAAAAACAAAATGTAGAACTGGACTAGACTGAAATATAATATTACATTATCAGTCAAAAAGTATTACATTATCAGACGTTTTATTACATAATTAGTCAAGTTATTACATTATTGGGTTTTATTACACTTTCGATCAAGTTAAGTGCAAATTTTATTACATTTTCAGGAAATTATGACATTATTGGGTGCTACAAGGCCGAAGCTACTCCAACACTTTTGTGTTGAAAACAAGAGTCTGTCTCAGCTTTGTCACAGCACATAATAAACCAGAGAAGTTATTTCACATTACAGCAAGGCTAAGTGAAGGACGGGTTACCATGGACACCGGCTCCTCATTAGTTATTGTCTCCCTCCTCATTTGCATCTCCTGGTTGCAGAGCACATTCAAACCTGCAATGTTCAGCAAGATGCAGGTCCTCAGGTTAAGCTTCGTCATTGTTTTGTTTTTTGTTTTTTACACATAGACAGCGTTTCTTGTCCATGTTTTATCTAATGACTCGCTGCCAGTGTTCACTCCAACATTTTTTTTGTGGCATCTTGAACTCAGTGCAACTTCAGTCCAGATCTGAGGAAACAAAATTCAACCTCAAAGATCGACTTTGTCTCAACCGCTCAGTTCATCAAAGGAGTTATTTTGTAATGAAATGCTTTGATTTACTTCTTCCTTCTCCTGCATCACGCACCATCACCCTGAGCCATTTTCATACATTCAGCAGAATATCTTTCAAAAACCTCCAGGAAAAATAGACACCTTTTAGCTTTACAGTGAGAACATCATATCTTGTTATAGAAACAACAAAGCCGTGCCTTTGTTCCACTTTCCCATAGAGGGTGGAAAATGTGACCACCAAAAGCTATAACATTTATTTATATCATTCAAAAACTGAAAACCACGATGGAACAGCTAAAAACTACTGTAGGTATTTCTGGGTTTTCCTTTACAGATTTCTTCCTGTGATGAAAAAAATGCTGATATTGAGGGATAACTTGACTTGGGTCTCAAACTTCATCCGCTGACGAAGACCATGCGATACACTTGAAAGCCCGGAACACAGCTGGTATTGAACCTCAAGTTGGGTCTCTTTTGTCAAACTTTTATTTCCAAGTAAAATAATGAACATTGGACGAAACATCCTAAAAAACATTATTGTGCTACCGAGCTCACATGTAAACAGAATTTCCATGACAAACTCCATCTGCTGATTAAGACCATGTGATACAGTTGAAAGCTCTAGAAAAAGCTAGTAAGTGGACCTTGATTTGGGATTGTTTCTCATACAGTTATTTCTAAAGATCACGTAATTGTCAGTGATAAGCCCTCATTGCACTGGTGCATTTCGGTGAGTGAAAGTTGAACAAGGATGACAGTTTGGGTAAATATTTTTGCGACAGAAACAATAAAACTCGTCAAAATCGTCTTGGTTAGTCGTTCCACTGTTCCAACAATCAACAACTCTGGTTTGAGAATTTGAAAGAGAAACTCTGTATATAAAAAAGAAGTAACCAACATAACAAATTTCACTGTTTACTACCCTGCTTCCGTGGCCGGCCGGCACGTCAGTGACATCGAACGCAATACAGCAGGGAAATATAAAAACAGAGAGGCCGGTGCAACGGAACAGCTTATCTCTACGGGAAAGGAGTCTACCGCCTATTTTTAGCGGGTTTTCTCGTGTTTAATAAAACCTGCATATACGCGCCAATTTTGTCAAACTTTTTTACAATGTCCCCGCATTCCCTGATCTCAGCAATTGACGAGGTAATCACAATGTTATTGATACCACTTGATGGCCAAAACTAGGAGCATAAGACTCAAGTTGTAATAAATCAAAAATGATCCTTTAACCTCCATTGTAACTGCAGTGGTACGTAAGTTATACAACAGGCAGAAATGCAGCAAAACGGTTCACATTCACGACGCCTATACGTTGCTTGGCTCGCTGAGGTCCGTCCCCTCAGAGTCTGGGTGTGTCAGGCACAGTGGATACACGGTGGCATCCCCGTCAGCAGATCAGAGAGGACAGACGGACGGAGGTCGGGGCCCTCTGGGAACAACTCCTGACAGAGGGATCAATGTTTACTGCTGCTCTCCCCCTCTGACGGCAGAGAGGAACGACGGCAGACACTGAGGCATCACCTCCGCACTCCGGTCCAATATGGCTGCCATCAGCATGAATTGCCCGTCTGCGGTGTGACTACTCTCTCTTTTTCCAGTCCGTCTGTGTTTGTCGTTGTGCCTTTGTTCAATATTGTTTGACAGGCAGACTGTTCTTTGTCCTTATTTCCTTTTCTCACTTTGACTCTGCTCTCTGTGTCAGACCATCTTTCTCTCTTTTTCTTGCGTTGTCATTCAGCCTCTTCAATTTCTGCAGCTTCAACCGCAAAAAAAGCTGCATAATGATGTTCCTTACTCTCTTTCAGTTCGTACATCTATTTCTCTATTTCTCCTCTATAACACCCTGGGGGTGCAGAAAGAAAGCGAGAGAAATTGAACAAAAACATTTGTGTTTTTTAACCCTGTGCGTCCCTGATTCTCATCTACCGGCTAGCGGCTGTATGTTTAAGAACCATCGGATGTGGGTCGCATGGTTGCAACGGTAAAGAATAAAAGACAAAATTCAGACAGAGGGAGAGCTAATGTAAAGAAAGACAGAGAGCTCGTCAAGCAGAACGAAGACAGAAAGTGAATACAGCTTCTGCACCTTGAGATCTCTTCAGAAAAACAGGGACTCTCATCTCAGCAGGGGGGATCTGGAGAAAGGAGGGAGGGGCGGAGGAGTTCGTCGCATTGGTCTGTACTAAGAGTCCAAACCGTCTCTTTGTACATAAATATAATACAAACACAGCATGGCTATTTTCTGCATATCTGTACATTTTCTCTCTCACACACACACACACACACCCACAGAGACTCCAGCAGCAGGGAGAGTCGGCTAAAGCAGCAGAGCAAACAGGGAGGTGCGAAACACTGCAAAGACTGCTCACTGCTGCATTCTCCGAGCCAGAACCTCCCCTTTTCTCTCCATTGTTGTCGACGAGTCCCGAGACTCTCGGCTCAGTACCCGTCCTCTCTGTGCTCCTCCTTTGTCTCGTAAACGCTACCCATGGTTTTTAGAAACAGAAATAATATACAGACATTTAGGCGGCGGCGATGGCGATTTGTGCCTGCTTGTTATTTATGTAACTAGCACTTCTTTATCGTACAGAAATATCGCCAGTAGACAGGATTAACTATATTATGACAAATTACACAGTGATTATCAAGATGCTGTTGCTCGGACAAAAAGGTAAAGCTCGCAAGGGTTTGACCAATGATGTTTTATGAAAGCCGGTACCAATGTTTATGCCTGTAAGCCAGTGTTTCGTAACGATGTTCCGCATGTTAATGGTCATTTTCTTTCCCTTAAAATACCAGTGCAGTACTCAGTGTTTCCTCTGACCCAGCAGTTAGAAATAGGACACTAAAACTGTCCTTTGAAAGATAAAATATTTTAGGCATGTCAGTTTCTTCTAAAGGTGGGGTGACCCAATAGCACGGGAAGGTATAGAATGCACTATTCCTTTAAAGGAGGTAAGAATGAATTGTAAAACATATGAATAAACTAAGGCGGTCAAAGTTAACATAATAACGCAAATTTGTTTTAACGCCACTAATTTCTTTAACGCATTAACGCAACTTACGCTTTCTAGGCTGTAGCGGCTCAGTTTTAAAGCTAGAGTGAAGATATGAAACTAGAAAACCTAAAGAATCCATCGGTACCAATCATGTCATACTAGCTTGTCGCGAAGGAGGTTAAATAACGCTCCAAACTTACGCTAAATTTTGATGAGGAAAAACTGTTATGACCATTTTCAAAGGAGTCCCTTGACCTCTGACCTCAAGATATGTGAATGAAAATGGGTTCTATGGGTACCCATGAGTCTCCCCTTTACAGACATGCCCACTTTATGATAATCACATGCAGTTTGGGGCAAGTCATAGTCAAGTCAGCACACTGACACACTGACAGCTGTTGTTGCCTGTTGGGCTGCAGTTTGTTATAATTTGAGCATATTTTTTATGCTAAATGCAGAACCTGTGAGGGTTTCTGGACAATATTTGTCATTGTTTTGTGTTGTTAATGATTTCCAATAATAAATATATATATATATATCTCACTTTAAGATACATTTTGAACAGATAAAACTAATTAATTTGCGATTAATCGCGATGAACTATTTTAATCGATTGACAGCTCTATAGAAAAGTAAAGAAAACAGAAAATTTAAGAAGCTGGAATCACAGAATTTTTACTTTTTTTCTTAAATAATTACTCAAACCGATTTATCAATTATCAAAATAGTTGGCGAGTAATTTTATTGTTGACAACTAATCGGTTAATCGTTGTAGTTAGTTAGCGTGGCTAAAAACCTCTTGATTGGCTGACTCTTACGTTGTTGGGTGTGTAAAATGACATGTATGTAGGAAAAAAACCTGTATGGGGATAATACGTATTTCCCATCCTGTACTAATATGGTACAATATGTTTGACTGGTGCAACTGGTATATATTGATTAAAAACAAATAAACTAAAAATAACTCTTTAATAAGCTGGTATTTTAGTTTTCCAGTTGGATGAGCCAAAAAATATATATATTGCGGACACAGACTACACAAAATGCAGACAGGTTTTGTCAAGGGTATGAGCCAGCGGCACAGTGATGCCAGTATTCTGCATCGGCTTTATAATGTTCTGCCAGTCCACCTAACAATGCAACACACTCCCGGTGTCTCTGAACTACATTTAAGCATTTAACGGATGCTCTTATCTGAACTGAGCAGGTTGGAGCTCCGTGTCCGTCCCCCCAACCCAAAAAAAGCGGTGCTGTTGATGGAAGCTGGCATAAAAGCCACGACTTTCCTGCTAGAAGTCTGCCTCTCCAACAGCTCGACGACCCCGCCGGGCCTGCGGAGAGCAGATAAAGGCACCCGGACGATTTGCTTTGTTGGACAGGTGTGGCGGGAAAAAGAGAAACGGCAAGTTTTCAGAGTAATAGTAGAAGAAGTAGTGGTGGTAAAGCAGCGCTCTGAAGCTGATTATTAGCAGATCACTGGACTTTGCTACATGCAGAAACTATTTTTCTAAGTAACAACAGGTCTTTTTGACAATTCACCGACCCAAGAGGATCGCTCAAAGTCCAGCTGGCACGCAAGAGAAGCCGATTTCAACAGCGCTGCCCTCCGACTGCATTTACATAATCGAGTTGGTCACTAATTGGAAAGCCATCTAATGTCCCCATTCGAGCATTTATCCAGCAACATAAGACGGCTAATACTTTAATAAGACGACCTAATGAAGTATGTCAACGATCACAGTGGTCTGCAACTCGGGCTCTGCCAAGTGGCGCTGGGAGAGTCATGAGGGCTTTATAATGGTCAGCGGTGAAACCATTAAGAGATATTAAATGTGATGGAGGTGTATGTGTGTGTGTTGCACATGTGTACAGCTGTGAGTTTGTGTGTGTTCATGACGATGATTTCAATCAATGAACTTTAATCTAAATGAGGTTTATCATGTGATCAGTTTCCCCAGAGGTTCGCCTAACCCTCCGCCGTGGTAAGATGCCAGTGGCTAATCTGAGACGGAGCGCGGTTCATTGTCTGCATCAACAATCCAACAAATCCTTGCAGCTTAAAAAAAAAAAAAGCACCGTCTTGAATAGCTAAGAGTTAATGATTTGAAAACGCAGGTGGAATAGTACAGGATCAAGTCAGATCACCTGATGGAACGACCTGCCAGTTTTCCTAAAAAAAAGTTCCTGGAACAAAAACTAAAGAAGATTAGTCGATTAGCCAATCACAATAAAAATGAACACTCACTTGTTCCAGATTCTACATTGTGAGGATTTTCAGTTTTTCTTTGTTTTATGTGACAGTAAACTAAATAGCTTTCGGTTTTAGACAAGCAATTTGAGGACGTCAACTTGGGCTTTAAGAAATTGTGTTGGACATTGCTCACAATTTTCTGACATTTTGTCGAGCAAACAATTCATCAATTCATCAAAAACACAAACTGTAAAGCAAAGAATCTCTGTCTCTTTGTCTGTATGTGGGTGGATGTCCTTTGCATATCTCGAGAACCGTTCATCTGATCTACTTCACATTTGGCGGGGTATGTTGTCAGTGTGAAATTTGGTGCAATTTGGACACATGACACGGTTAATATCAATAAACTTTGAATTAAAAAAAGCGCTCTGTGCAGCAGCAGGGGCGGGGCTTCAGGGCTCTGCGGATTGGGTCGAGCATGTCGTCAGCAGGAAGCAGACCGCGGCTCACTGACTGCAGTTCAGTTTTGCTGCTGGATAAACTAACATTACAGCCGAAATCGTCTTCACTTCCCTGGAGTCAACGAGCGATGAACAGTTCTCGACAATACTGCAAGCAGCACTTGCGTGGTCTAAGAAATGGGCGTGCTCCGAATGGCGACACGCCCCCCCGACAACCGTGAATGCAGCAATACCGGGAGCCAAGCAAACAGTTTGTTCCGAACGGCCGCGCCACAAAAGGGCACTGCACTATTAATAACAATAATCAGTAGATTAATCATCAGTTGCCGCCTTATGCCGTGTTCACACAATGAGCGACAAAAGCAACAAAACGGCCAAGCGTCGCCAGCTCTATTGTCGCGAGTCTCTATTGAAGTGTTGCTCAAGAGCTCGTTGACGTATTTTGTTGTTAAATAGCACTGGGAACTGGCTAATGGCATTTTGTTTTAGCTGGAACAGAACAAGGTGAAACAGGTTGAGGCTTCGCCGCGTCATTGGAGCCCTGAAAAGAGGTGAGTCCAGCTCAACTTTACTTGTAGCGCGTCACGCCCATTAGGCAGCGGCAAATGTCGTAAGTCCGTAGCTTAATATCACCGACTTCCATTAAAAGTGACTTGTAGACTGTTGCTGTGTTGCTCGTATTGTGAACATTAGTCTGTACCGGTGTCCCTGAGCAGAACCCATGTTTCAACTGGACGACCTATGTTGTCAAACACCTGCGCTGCTGGAGGGCAAAAAGACGAAATACCCATCAGCTCCAGAATAGCTGTTTTCCAGCTGACCCTTTGACCTTGTGGTAAAGAGAGGGGAGAAGAAAAGACAAACCCTCCTCAGTGGCCAATTAAAACTATCACATTATTATCCCTTAATATTAGTTATGTGGAGTGCAGGTCGCAACACTTTATTATGAAAAACCGTATTGGTGGATTTCAAAAGGACATTTTTTTATGTTTAACTTCACATTTTCGTTCCAGAGATGGTTGTAAAGGTTTTTGCTGTGCCTCAATATGAACACATATTTTTTTTACCTGTGTAGTGTTAAGTCCAGGAAAACACTATAATACGTTAACAACCAATAATACCTGCTCTCAGCAGCAGCAGTGGAGAAAATGCGATGCTCGGCTCGGTGGCACAGATGTTGATATTTACATTCATTTATTTCCCTTTCTCCACCGAGATTTCTATCTTGTGGTTTAAAATCTTCTCTAACCTTTACGCTTCGGCTGCTCCATTAACTGGAACACTAGTCTAAAGCTTTAGAGAGCCTAAAACTAAAACCAGTGCTCCCTCCAGGGCTATCGAGAGCATATCCGTTTCCAAAACTCCATTATGATTCTTGAACTATAAAAGGAGACCCAAGAGGATTTATTAATGAATATAGACTTTCTGTTTTATGAGAGAAGACTAGTACAAATGGTGGATGACTGACCTGCATCTAAAACCAGAAGGTACCAAAAAAAAAATGGTTGGAAAACTGAAGATATTTTTCTTTGATTTGTTTCTTTACAGTCCGCAGCACTTTCTATAGTTCCTGTAGAAACCTTTATAAGCATTTATGTGAGTCAGTGTGGGATGTGAGGACGGAATCGTGGGAAGCAAATGTCAACCTGTGACTCAGCACTCTCACTGCAACTACTAGCTGTTGATTCACCGGCAGGCCAAGCAGCTCAGATATTCATGTGTCAATGATGAGCTGCCTTGCTCGGTGGTACTTCAGCAGCACCTGTTTATGAAGCACAGAGCGTCCCTACTCCGGGGATTTGATCCGTGCAGTTTTAAGCTTGTTTCTTTAACATGTATACAATGTGTTGGCTGCTTACCAACAGCCAGTAGGGCCACAGGGCCCAGATTCTACTCTAGAAAGTAATAAAGATGTCTCCGCTAAGATATTAGTTTTGGTACAAATTCAAATAAACGTGACATATATTACTTTAGTACAAATAGTAACATTAAACTCATTATCCAATCCAAGTATTACAGCAGTACATCCCTTTTGACAAGGCCAAGTTAGCTCAGTTTATCTCAAGCAGAGCGTTAAAGTCATAGAAATAGAATAGGAATAGAATCGACATTGAAATGTAGCGGGCTCAGTTTTAAAGCTAAGTGAAGATACTGGTATCATATGAAACAAGAAAAACCTAATGAATCCATTGGTACCAACCGAGTCATACTAGCTTGTCAGGTAGGAGGTTAAATAACGCTCCAAACATACACTAAATTTTGGCGAGGAAAAACTGGCATGGCCATTTTCAAAGGGGTCCCTTGACCTCTGACCTCAAGATATGTGAATAAAAATGGGTTCAATGGGTACCCACGAGTCTCCCCTTTACAGGCATGCCCACTTTATGATAATCACATGCAGTTTGGGGCAAGTCATAGTCAAGTCAGCACACTGACACACTGACAGCTGTTGTTGCCTGCTTGGCTGCAGTTTGTCATGTTATGATTTGAGCATATCTTTTATGCCAAATGCAGTACCTGTGAGGGTTTCTGGACAATATTTGTTATTGTTTTGTGTTGTTAATTGATTTACAATAATAAATATATACATACATTTGCATTAAGCAGCTTATTTGCCCACTCCCATGTTGATACGAGTATTAAATATTTGACAAATCTCTCTTTAAGGTTCATTTTGAACAGATAAAAAACGTGCGATTATTTTGCGATTAACTACGGACAATGATGTGGTTAACCGCGATTAAATGTTTTAATCGATTGACAGCACTAATTTATAAGGAAGTTAGCCCGCTCTAACGGTCGCATTGGCAAAGGTAGACATAAAAATGGCCGCCGCTCTGACCATCCTGCTACGTTGATTAAAATGGGAATGCCCGTTCTACTGCGATTCTACTTCTATGGTTAAAGTACTCTAGCTCCATCTCTCAAGTCATCAGAGTCAAACTTGACAGTATTGGACTCCATGACTAATGCAAATGAAAAAAAACAACAACACAGGGATGGACTGATATGCAGCATCGTTGACCCACGGAAATCAAAGTTGCACATCAGAGGAAATCTTTTATGACACATGATTACAGAAGTTGACGGTTCAATTTGATCCCCAAAATGAATGTTGGGATTAGCATGCTGCGAAAGTAATTACTGAGACACGACCACACACAGACAGACCATCACAGTTTATACCACAGAGCCAAAAATAATCGAGCACGCAGTCAATCAGATCAGTGACACACGCACGCACGCGCACGCACACACACACACACACACACACACACTGGCTGGCTGGGATCGAACCACCTTTGCTGAGTCACTGGAAACATCCAGTCCCAAGAAAACCAACACAGGAAACTGGAGCAGCCTGTTACATGATGATAACTCAATAACACATGATAAATACTAATACTGAAAAATAGCAGCTTTCTCTTGGCATCAATCGTCATCACACACACACACACACACACACACACGGAGACAAGGATGGTTTCACTGCGATGGCAACGGCAACATCCTCGGCATGAATGAATCATCACAAAACACAGTTATCTATTTTAGAGTACAAATGATGGTTGGTTGTTTCGCAACCAAAACACTCACACAAAAGCTGCCTCTATCCTCTCTTTTGCTCACTCAAGTCTGAACCTGCTCGGTCATTTGTCCTCCTCTGGACCAAAACACAGCCTGGAGTCTGACTTCATCCCCATTACGTTACCAGCATGCCAACTGGAAACCATAGCAATGACACCACGAACACAGAACTGGGTTTTTTTGTTCCCTCCATCTCCTCCTCCTCCCCACCCCATAGCTGTATAGGGGGCATTGAGTTCATCCGCATCACCTGCATGGATAAGGTGTTTCTCATGTCTGTGTTCTATATTGACTCACAGTGACTGAGCAGAAAGAGCAACCTGAAACCTTTTATCTTTTAATTATCTATCATAATAATCATTTCATTTATAAAAAAAAAAAAAACTAGGTATAGGCTGCATCAACTGCATGTATAAGGTTTCATGTCTGTGATCCATATCGACTCAGTGACTGGGCAGAAAAGAGGCTCATCAACCTGAAACCTTTTATCTTTTAATTATGTATCATAATAAAGATATAATTTATAAAAAATTAAAAAAAACTAGGTATAGGCTGCACTCCTTTCCATAAAAGCTCATACACATTATTGATTTGCTGGCTCATGTACAGTATTTTCAGTAGAAAATAGGTTAAATAGGCACATACTGTTCTGTTCTGTCTGCTGCATTAATCCTGTTACTTTGGATAAAGAAAAGGACTTACTGAACCTCGCATAGCCTCCTCTTATGTCAAGGTAGATCTGAGAGGATTGATTGTTTAACGAGTTTATGCTGTCTCATGCCCTAATTACTTCCAGACGTTTCTCTCTCTCCCTCTTGCAAGACATTAAGAAGAAAAAAAAGCACTGCGCACAAATAAAAGAGATGATTTTTTGTCAAACAAAACCATGCAGGCTAAAAACAGAAACGCAGTTTGTTTGTGGAGAGAAATCATAGCAGAAATACGCATCAGTCGCTCCACAGCATCCCACTCAAGAAACCTGCGCGTCGCAATCAAAAGGCAGAAAAACAAACATCAGAAACAGTTTACATACCGTGATGGACGATGAGCCACTTTACCGGAGAGTAGTGTGTCTAGAAACCGGAGAGGAGAGGTGTGTTTGTGTGTGTTTGCGCGTCAGGCAGAGACCGGAGAATAGAGGAGGAGATTTGGCACATTTGGAGAGGACCTGGCAGCCTGGTAGCGGAGCGCAGCGCGCCGGGTTGCGGCAACATCCGTCTGCAGAAACAGCCGAGCAGCAGCAGCAGCAGCGGCGGTGTGGTGCGATGCAACCAGGGAGGGGCGCACCAGGATCACACACACCCAGACACACACTCACACTGCACCAGCTGTAACTCATTCACTGCCGAGCCGGTGAGGGTGGGTGGACCGCTTTTATAAGAAGAGAGAGAGAGAGACAGCAGCTCGGAGTGTCTGTGTGTGTCTGTGTGTCTGTGAGTGAGTGATGTTATGCACCAGATCTCACAGAGCTCAATAAAAACATCTGCTGTCAGACAATCAGACACCATGAGATGACAATAAGTTTGTGAAGGTGCTCAGTCATCCAGGTCATGGTATCCGAGTAAGGGTAGAGATAACAACTGGTTTACATATTTATAATAACAATAATATTGTTTTTATATATTTATTTATTTTGTTTGGTTTCGTTTCATCTATATTTCTGTATATTCCTATGTATTGTATGTCTATATCCCTGTTTAGCCTACTGTATATATATGTATACATACATATATGTATATATATGTATACATACATATATATACATATATGTATGTATATATATACATATATACATACATATATATATATATATATATACACATACATATATGCATATATACATATATACATACATATATACATATATACATACATATATATATATATCTATATATATATATATACATATATATACATATATAGATATATATGTATATATACATATATACATACATATATATATATATATCTATATATATATATACATATATATACATATATAGATATATATGTATATATGCATATATACATACATATATGCATATATACATATATACATACATATATATATATATATCTATATATATATATATACATATATATACATATATAGATATATATGTATATATACATATATATCTATATATGTATATATATATATATATAAACACAAATGCAGCAAATTAAAAATTTGTCAAATAAAGTTTGCTATTAACTGACTATATATGAAATTAAAGGAATATTATAGGGGGTACACATAGGATTAGCCCTCAACTTCACTCTCTAAGGAATTCACTTTAAAAATTAAAAGAGTATGTTCCGAGGGCCAAGAGGAGCCAAAGTGTGAATTAACATTACGTGGATATTCTGTAAGGGTTCATAATGCAACCAACCAGGTCGAATGCTTAACAGTTCAACCACTCTTGGGACAGTTCATTTTGTCTTCATGAAATAAATGAAGAAAAAAAAATTCCATTTCGTCCTGATGGTGGCGCTACAGGACTGATCAGGGATGCACCAAAATGATTAGGAATCAACATCAAGGGACCAAAACTATCAAAACCAAGTTAATGACCCCTTAAGTTTCTCTCACAGTAAACACACATTTATACAAAATGTGCGCCATAAAGCACTTAAACTGAAATAAAATGGCCTTAAAACTACATTTCAACCCAGGGCCTCTCTACAAAATGGGGCCTTAAACTTGCTTTAGTGGTAAAAACAATTGTGCCATTAATCACTTTACAACAGGTTAACTGCCTCGTAGTGAACCTGGAGC
This sequence comes from Sebastes fasciatus, assembly GCF_043250625.1. Taxonomy (NCBI): domain Eukaryota; kingdom Metazoa; phylum Chordata; class Actinopteri; order Perciformes; family Sebastidae; genus Sebastes; species Sebastes fasciatus. Next base: position 34,759,733 of record NC_133798.1, read on the forward strand.
CTTATGGACTCCTGTGGGTCTGCAGTTCTGCAGCAGTTGCCCACTTTGTTGGTAATTTACTCGCTAGTCATATTATGTATAGTATAAATACTGTTCGACAGATATACTTTTATGTACCTGATATCATGGGAAGGCATATAAAGAACATGGTATTTTAAGGATAGTCTGTGTGTCATGATAAGGCATTTTAGGCTTTTTGCGTGTCATTTAACGCCACATCAGTGAAACGGTCGCGGTTGTGTTTTAGGCAACAAATCTATGGTAACAGCCGCAGTTAGGTTTAAGCAACAAAACCACTTACTTAGGTTTAGGAAAAACATCATGGTTGGGCTTAAAATAAGTACGTAAACTAAGTAAAATACGTACATAAACAACATAACATTAGTACGAAAAACACGTCACTAATGTCACTAACGTAACTTCCGAATAACTCCACAACACTTCAGGATCTAAACACCGCTCTCCTGGTTGAAAGTCCTCCATTTGTTTGAGGTAATTTCCTGTTACAACATGACAATGTCTCCAGGCACAAAGCCAGGTCCATAAAGAAATGGTTTTCACATTCAGGTGTGTGAACTTGACTGGCCTGCACAGAGCCCTGATCTTAAACCCATCCAACACCTTTTAGGATGAACTGGAACACCGACTGTGAGTCAGGAACTTATCGCCCAAAATCTGTGTCCGACCTCTTGTGTAATGCTCTTGTGGCCAAATGAGAGCAAATCCCTGCAGACGCGTTTGCAAATCTCGTGGAAAGCCTTCACAGAAGAGGAGCGGAGGCTGTTACAGCAGCATGTTAAGGGACAGCGTACATTTTGAGAATGCAGCGTCATCCTAGTTAAAGAGAGAAATATAATGCACAAACAACAGAGTCTGACCTGAACAGGCCTAATCATAATGCTGACACTAACTGTGTGCAGTAGGTCCACCCACAACACTGATGAGTTTGTATTTAGTTGTTGACTTTGTGTCACGTTATGTGACAAACAAGAGCAGCCCAACGTCTCTCTTTCTCTCTCACACGTTCTCTAATCTGTCATACCTCTCTCCGCCACACTGTGTTCATAAAAATAGCTTAAAATAAATCATAAAAGTAAATTATGACAATGTTTACGCTCCAGTAAAGGGGATTGTGAGCTTCTGTGTGTCTTTGTGATTGTGTTGGCTATTATATATAATCATGCTTGTATGTTGTGTATTAGGAACTTAATATGTGTTGTTGTTGGCCGTTATGTGTTGTCATGTAAATGTGTTTGCTCTGTGTGTGTTGTTTGGTGCCACGAGTACACTGCAGCATCTGCCATCCATCTAACAGTTTAACAATCCACAGAGGTGTGTGTGGATCTATCCATCTCTCCATCTCCTTCTGGAATAAAACCAGTCAGCTGATCAGATCACCAGAGCTCATTCAGTAGATGTTGAGGCCACACCTCTCCGAACACTAAGCCCGCCCCCTTCACCGAAACAGCCAATCAGAGGAGCCGAGAGACCCCCCCCCCCCCCCCCCACACACGTCTCTGAAGAGATAAGGCTGCAGTTTCAACCAGAGGAAAAAGATTTTCCATCCTGGTTTTGGCAACAAAGCACCTCAGCCACATCTGTGATAGAGACAGAGACAGAGACAGAGACAGAGACAGAGACAGAGTCATACTAGCCTGGTTTTACTCCACTACCCACATCTCTTTTTGTGGAGTGATGCAAACAGGTGAGGCGAAGCGCTCATGAATGGCTGTTGGAGAAACGAGCAAAACAATCAGAGCGTTTGTGGGTCGGACTAAAAGCTGAGTCATAGTCAACAGTTCAATCACTGTCCTGAAACACTGTCCTGAAACACTGCTCATAACGGATCAAACTACATGAATGTAACCAAACCATATAACTAATAAGCCTTAAATTTAACATGTTCATGATGACTTTATTCTGTAATAGAGTTTATCTGCATTGCTGGCAGAGAGAGAACGACCGATGCTGGATTTTTGAGGCAAATATCAATGGTGAGACAAAAAATAAATAATAAATTGATCTTCAATTTTTAACATAAACTCAAAATATGAAAGATACCTAAAATTTGATTACTTAAGAACTGTGACCAACATATGTACAGAACGGGACATTAAAAGTCAAAATACACTTGTCAGTGTGCTCCAGTGGACAAACTACGTCGTAGCGACTCGATTTCTAAATGACCTTAAACATATTTTTGGCCTTTCTGTACAGTACCTTTTTTCAGCTGACGTATATGACAACATATCTGTGATAATGATGGCCAAGCTGATTTATTGTTTGGGCTCTATAATAGAAGCAAGATAACCTTATGAGGGATAGCTGGGTAACATTTGCAAGCTAGCCATGTTAGTTAACATGTTAGTTAACATGTTAGTTAACATGGTAGTTAACATGGTAGTTAACATCCCCTAGCGTCCCCTGTGTGTCTTTTGTAAATGTCAGTGTTTTATTAATACAGGTGTTTTGGAAATCTTTGACCATGCCTGTTACCATAACTCATAATTACTCATAACTAATTTCATGCGTCATCGTTTATTCAAAGGCAGGGTTGGTGATCTTGAGAAACTAGCAAGAGTAAACTGGATTTTTTAAAATAATCCAACCGAAAAACCGAGTGATGGTAGCTAGCAGCACTAGCTCCAAAAGTCCCTAAATCTAGAGAGAAAATCGTCAAGTCGGCAACACTGAAATGTTACCGACTTGAATGAATGTGAACGGTGAACATGGCTAATGTTTGTACTCACAGCTGTCAAGCTATCAGCTTGTGGAAGACTCCAGTGACGAGCAATGAGTGCACGAGCAGAGTGCATGCAGACAGGCAGGTAGCCCGTCCAATCCTTTCATTCGGACGGTTTTATTACAGTCCTGTGACAGGCACATATACCGGATTTTTTTTTTTGTCAGATCATTTGATTTATTGATTGCTGTCGGGATGTAAAGAGAATATCAACAAATATAACAAAAAAATGCTTCTAAAATCTTTACCAACCCGGCCTTTAACCAGCTTTATTGATAAGCATTCCCTGACATCTTTCTTACCATGTTTAGTGGTAACTCTACACTGAAGGTTAAAATAACTAATCTAGTGAGCTCTTAGTATTTAAAAAGGAGACTTATCCTCTGACAGACAATAAAAATGTCTCACTTTCAGACTGAGGCTGTAGTTTCTGGAAGCCTTCGTTTGATCAATCACTACGCAGAGCAGAACACATTAGGGCAGATGGTGTTTCAGTATTACCGCTCACTCACTGGTTGCAGTAAAACACTGACAAGTCTGAGTTTTACCTCATTTAACAAAAACAACATTCAAGCCAGGCCACTTGGAGATCAACTTCATGCTCGTGATCGATGGCAGATGTTCCTGTGTGCATCTCTGGCCTCAGTAATATAGAAAGCCAGACAGTCTACTTGTAGATGGAAACTCAGTATCTGCCGAGGTCTGATGCTTCGGCCCTTCAGGGAGGCCGTTTATGATGTGCATGATATTTTTTCCAAAACATCTCTCTCTCTTTCTGTTCCCTCTGAAGTAACTTCTTAGTCTTCTCACTTCTGATGTAACTTCTTGTGCTGATTCTATTCGTGAAAAACAACTAATTTAAAAACAAAGGTGGGACATGAGCTCATGAATGCAGGATGTATTCCTGTTGTCACACACACACCATATGGACATCGCAGTGTGTCTTGATCTCTTTCTTACTTTGTTTTCAGTGGATTATTCGCTCCTTTCTTTCTTTCTTCATGTCTTTTTCTTTCCGTCTCACCACCCTTAAGTCCCTTTTCTAGTATACATCTCTCTTCCTCTTCTACCTGTTCTCCCAATCTTTATTTTCCTCACTTATCCCCCCCCCCCTCTTTTTCACTCTCACTCACTTTCTCTCTATCCCTCAGACTGCAGTGATGGCAAGCCCTGGGATCAATATCAAAGCTTTGCATAATTCAACAGCTGCTTCAATAATGTATGACGCAATGAGCCACTTTGGAAGGATCTCTCTCTCTCTCTCTCTCTCTCTCCCTAAATCAGATGAAGTCTACCTGCACAGCTATTTGCATTAATGATATAAATGTGTAGCATTCAATTCAATTTATGAATGTTTGCCATGTTCAGATTTGTTCCCTGCATGTCTCAGTTCCATATGGAGAAAATGTGCTCCTCCTGTTGCTACGCTAACAAAACACAATACAAGAGACAATACAACATACAGTATGACAGGGATCAACCTGTTAGCCTGCAGTGCACTTATTCCAACGCTACAGTCACCACAGATCAAAGACGTCAAAGTGAGCACGTATTCATTATTCAAGGAGTGCCGACATTTCTCACTTTTACAGCAGTAGAGCAAATATTAGACGTGTTTTACCTGAAAAAGTTCTCTTAGATGTCGTCCCTCACAGTCACAGATTCCTGCGCGCATAGTGAAAAATGGACTCTGGCAACGGCCTCTTCTTGGTTATTTTTCTTTAGGAAAGAAATTTAATTTGACACAACACTGAAATATTACACCATAACAGATACACATCCTCTCTTTCGCCCTCATGGGGAGGGTTAGGCCGGTGAGAGATTACAGTCCATGATGACGCTGCACTTTAATCACTGCTGGATTAGCATTAGTGTAAACACGGCTACTCACTCATGTTCAGCTCCTAGCGGAGCAGTTTCATCATCACCAAAGAGTTAAATGTACTCTCGTCACCTAAACTGGGTAAAGTTACAGCAAGATAAGTTTTAATTCACTTTAATCAGAAGTTTCCTCAGTTTCTTAGGCACATATTTGCCACATATTTGCTATCACAGTGTGTAACACAACTCCTGGTACAGGCTCTTGTAATATCGGGCATTGACTACTGCAACTCTAGACTGGCAGGCCTCCCTGCATGCACATTCAAACCTCTGCAGATGATCCAGAACACAGCAGCAAGACTGGTCTGCAACCAACCCAAAACAGCACACATCACTCCGCTGTTCATATCCGTCCACCGGCTCCCAGTTGTCTCCGTTTTCAGAGGAGCGCCTGGTATTTTCAGCTGGGAAAAAATGCTTTGGTGGACTCATTCTGAATGAAAGCTACAACTTGACGACGACACGAATACTAGAAACAAACATTACATTTTTATGTTCTACTAACCGATGGGAACCAGTGGCACTCGTGAACTTGAGGGAACATCAACTCTTCACCCCACTCACTGCCTCCGGGCACTGGGGAGTGTTTCACTAGAAAGCACAAGACAAGACGATGTGCAGAGAGGCGGAAAGAAAGGAGTCGACTAAGCGCAAATGGCCTTTCCACGTTGGTTCATCTCAGGGGCAGCGAAATGGGAACCGACAGCTCCTCAGACGCCGTTATAACGATAGCTGACGATAGCGATGTGTGTATTTGCAGAGCAGAGTTTGCGTCCACAAGAGCGTGAACATACAGTACTCACATAAGCATTACTGTACTTGTATGAGAAAGAGGAGTATGTGAGTGTGTGTGTTGTCAGCAGGTCTGTTTAGAAAGGTTAAAGACACACACAACACACACAGTTCCTCCCTTTCCTGCTGCGACAAGGTGAGAGAACAGAAGTGCTGTGTCACAGTTTGGGTCAGGACACTGTTACACAGCAAAATTAAAACAATAGTTACCTTGAGTGCTGTTAACAGCCAATGATACACAGCTGGGATGACGATGATGATTATTAATGTGTAAGCACCCATAGGAGATGGTCTAGAAGAGCTTACAGTTTTTCTCAATTGTTTACACACAAATACTGGTACTTGACACACAATGACCACAACATGTAACTCATGCACCAACCCCCTGAACCAATTCTGCTAAACTACAAGCACAATTCCTGCTTTACACTCAAATTGCAGTTCTAAAACACACTTTTTTCAAAACACTACACACAATTCTCTGCATTTGGCACAATTTTCATGAAGAAAATCTCGTTTTCACAAGGAACACACTGTCATTCAAAATTCTAAAGTCAATTGCCCTACTATGCACACTGACTCATCACATGGGCAAACACCTGTCACACAGTGTTACAATTAGCAATCAGTTGATGCTTTTCATGGCTGGATTCGACATGCTAAGCGATATTTCCCCCACTGCTTGGCCAGGGAAAACATTGCTTGTGATGTGGATGAGGTGCTGTGGCCAGACCGAAACAGAAGAGAGGATGCAGCATAGTTTTTTTCCCCGTTTTTTTTCCTGTAACTGTATACAGTAAATTCTTCTGTTGTTTTGTATGTAGACCACTGTATGTGCAACTTTGTGTTGGTTGGGATGTACACTGTGTACATTGTTTTTGTGGGGAAAATAAAATATATTTGTTACCGTGTATTTGTGTGTTCTGAGTATAAAAACAATATTCTAAAATATTTTACAACACACTTATGTATGTACTGTCTGTAGTAAGTGTAACACTGAACAAAAAAAAGGCCTAAGTCATTATGATGAATGGAGAAGAAGTGTTTTCCATTCATCATAGTGTTTTACATTGAGCACATCAGTGTTCAACTGGTTCTTATAAATGTCTATTCATATGATGGTTTGTGTGTGTCATTTGAAAACAAAATACCATTTTGAGAAGAAATAACATTGTTTTGAATGTAAAGTTTCATTTTGCAGGAGAATTGAGGGGTTTTGCCCATTGTGTGTGTGTTTTTTGATTTGTGTGTAGAGTTCTGAGAGTATGAGGCATGCTTTCAGAAAATGTGTGTAAACAATCGAGAAAAACTGTAATAATGTGCTATATAATTCACGTCACCTCTCTCTGGTAAGTTTTATTGGTACAGTAGATCCCCTCACACAAGAACAGCATCTGCTGACTGTAGTGATGCAACAACAGCGATTTGCTCATGTATTTATTTTGTTGTATTTCTTTTTTTTTTGTTATTAACACATTTTGCCAGTTTCCCATTTTTTCAAAATGTATTGTAAAAAGATAGATGTAATAATTATCCCAAATGTAAATTTTTTTATCTAACAAAATATTCTGCTTTAATCCATATTTGCTGCCGTTTAGCCTTTCAAAAACAACAGGCTCACACCTGTATTAACGGGGCGGTCTAGCAGCAATCTAACAGCGCCATAAATTACATTTATATAACAACAACAACAACAGAAATATCATATTATCATGAACACTGACATTCGGTACAGCCCTACACAGCCGTGTAGTTTGTGTTGGAGTCTTGTCTGAACAGCGTAGCTACATGCGAGTGTGCATGGAACACCAACCCGATATGATTTATACGTGTAAGAAGTTACAAACAGTCCCTTTAACATTCAAAAAAGATAATAAATCTCCATTAGCTCAGGGCACGTGTCCACTTTGCCCATGCAGTACTCCGTCTATGCATCTGATGTTTTTATATCAATATAAAAAACAGAATGTATAAATAAAGTGGTTAATTCATTGCCAGACACCACTCACACAAAAGTAAGTAATAAAAAAGATCATAAAGAGACTTTCAACACACTGATTCAAAGAATCCTTAAAGCGAGCAAATCATTTAAAATAAAAGCTACTTACAGAGAAATCTGAGGACGTTGAAGGTTAAGAAGTTAATTATGTAAAGAACAGTTGCCCCAAAGCATAATGAACACTCTACTATCAAGTCATCGATCGATACTTGAGACACTGCGCAATACTGACAAATAAAATAGGTGTGAAATAATGCTGAATTGTTTACAAGTGCAATGCTTTTCTTCAAAAAACGATTTCCCTGAAATGTTAGGTGGAACAAATTTGTGAGCTGAATATTGATTGTGAGTTGAATAACAAGGACTATTTTGTCATAAAACTGAGCTTGCCTAAATCTCCACAGCACCACAGTAATTTGTTTACGAAGCCATTTGGGACTAAATAAAAACAGCAACGTCATGCAATCTGGAAAGTGCAGAAGAGAGGAGTGTAATTTTTATACGACTAATTGTTGTGCAGGCCTTTATTAGAGGAAAACACCGAGGAGTTAAAAAAGCTCAGCTCAGGAACACCCAGAAACATCGGGCGGAAAGCAGCCGACACAGTCTCCAGAGCTCCCAGCTTCCTAAACCATAACTTCTGCTGCCACTGTGCTCAATCGATTCCTTCAAGGCAATCCGGCTGAGCTTTACAGTGATGAAAATGTCTCCTTCTCGCCGTCCAATATAGGAGACAGACACAGAGATTGACACAGGAAGAAATATTTCCGAGGCAGGAGGTGATTGGTGATGGGAATAGGAAGGAACAATGGCACCATAAACATGAGAAACGGTTCTGCCCTTTCATCGTTGTGGCTATGGAAACGTGAACAACATGACAAACATCACAGGTTAGTGGAGACAACCAGGTTGAGTGTGAGGTGTATGTTTATACATGTATGATAGAGAATCCATGGGGTTATATTTTCCCAAAACTGACTCCATCATCGGTCTGTCAGTATCCTTATTTAATATTAAAGACAAGAGAAGAATAATGAGAAGAGGGCGTCAAACTAAACATTTTTCCAATTCTCAGCGGGGACCTTCCACTAACAATGTTTTTATCCCAAGTGAATAAAAACATTTTTTTTCCAGACACTTTGTTCTCATGTTTGCTGTTCCATCAGAGTTTTTTCTTTCACTGTGTCACTCTTCTGTCTCTCTCTGCTTGCCACGTGGTAGATATACAGCTTAGGGACAAATTAGGAGCGCTTGGTTTGATGCAAAAGATCTCCCTGCTAATGCAAATTCGGCAGAATCATTGCCACATGAGAATGATTGTATAAATGAATGAATGATGTTTTTATTATTGTGTCATGCATAAAACTATTAATCTGACGCGCCAGATTGTTTGTTTACACAGAACCATCTGAGAAGCCGTCATTGGAAGCTGATTGGAAAAAGGGCAGACACTTTAAAAAATACTTGGCAGGTGATTGGATTAACCATCTGTCAATCAAACTCTTGCCGAAGCCAGTCGGGAGAAGAGCAAAAACATCTTTTCCATCGAGAAAAGCTTCAGTGCTGTTCTTTGCTCTTCTTTTCAATGAAGGAATACTCTCCAGTTCTGATTAACTGATGCTTTTGCAGCATCTACGCTGACCTCTTCAGGAGTCACCATTGTTGTTTTGACATACAGCTGCCTCTCTGTGTTGTGTCACACACAAATAAACCATGCCAGTAGCTGTCAGTAGCTGCCAGTAGCTCCTCACAGGAAGCTGATTGTTCAGTTTACTGTCTGGTCAGACAGAAACACATTACTTGAACCCTGACAAGATGGATTTTCATTTGATATGTGATCCCGCGATTCTCGTGAAATTGTGAGAATCCAGCTGCCATGCAAAGGTAATAAAACTATGCCCAATACACCACAAATTCATATGAGATGATCCAGAGTACTGTTACATTTTCAAACTACAAAATAAAAAAAATAAAAAACAACAACTCCAACAACTTTCACCAATCACTGACAAACATGTATTATATAATACTGGAGAAAATAAGTGTAAATACAAATTAAATAGTCCATCTTGCCTTCTTTAACCATTCCAATTTGATGTATATTTCAGGGTTTTGTCAAGTCATCATAGAACAGTATGAGTCAGAATCTTGATTTTATTATTATTACCTTGATCCAATATTTATGATCTCAATGATGAGAGCAATTACAAATCATCACCTCAGAGGATCATGTTCCATAAGTATGGCTCAGCAGATACAGCAATATACAAAAATATAAAGTCTCTTATTGCAGAATCTCCTCTGAGTCACACTTTATGGTTGATCACTCCCACCTGTTTACCAACCGTATCATTTACAGAATAATATTCTGTGATTCACCCTGTTGAAGGTCAAGAGGCTATCGGCGTCCTCTGAGAACTACAAACCTTCAAGGGCTTTTTTTCTGTTTGCATTCACACCACAAATAGGAACGTTGAAGTGACGAAAGCCGACCGGCATTGCTCGCACACATCTCCAGCTGAGATGAGTAAGTGGTTAGTTAACTACAGTTCTCTTAGCAATATAAGAATAGATAAACAAATCTGTTATATGCCACGATCATATAAACTCAAGCAAAATAGCCAGACATGGTTTGTCGTCTTGTGCAGGGAGAGTATCTACTCTGAAACAGCTAAGAAGTCCCTCAAAACGGCGTTCTAAGAACTATGATCGTTCCTTGTTCTTGCGGTTTCGGACACAATAAAAAGAGGGGGTTTGTAGAAATACAAAAAAGTTCCTCCAGTCCGAAAACACATTATGATGAGTTTCATTATGACTATTCAAATGAAAACATATACATTTTATCCTACTTGCTTTGATTGTCTCAGATCCAACCAATTTTGTTTTTAAGACACAAAGTAAGCAGTATCAACGTGGTGCTCTCTCCAAGAACTCAAAGCACAAATGTATACTAAACTAAAATTACAGTTGACATAACTGGTTTCTTCTGATTTGGAAGTCACTAATTGGAGGTAATTACTTGGCCACTTTTTTTATTTACCACAACAGCAGAGAGTGGAACCACAACTGGGCCACACTTACAGCCCAAATACTGTCAGATCATGTGTTTACCCGTCTCTCCCCCTCACATTTCCCTCAAGGCTATTCTACGATCTGGGTGGAAAGCTCATTCTCAGACAGAAATGGTCAGCAAAAACATCCCTGAATAAATAAAAAATGATGATGCCTAAATGATTTGTTGGTTAGCTGTTCGGGATAGATGGGGATCATGACTTGGACTTCTGTTCACTTCTTACAGTACAGATTATAGCTGCTTAATCTATGTGGGTAATTCCTTATTAGTGCCTTAATATGAGACTTTCCCTCTCACACATTCAAATAGAGCTTCAACCTTACAAACAAATAATATGTAAGAGCCAAAGTGCAAATACTGCAGTGACCTTTTAGAGGAAAAGTGTCAGGAACAGAAATGATGAGAACGGAGGAAAGACATCGAAGGGATTTTATTTTAAAGTAATTAAATCCATCTATCACTCAGATTTAGGTGCATAAATATTCATTTAAGCCTGGAATGATGAGGTGAGAAAGAAGTGCAAGAAATAACAGCAATGAGAGCTTACAGGAGATGTAGAAGGGGTTTCTTTACTTCCAGATAAGCTTATATTATAGAAAGTAGAGGGGGAAGATTTGGGAGAGGGGATGTGACACAATGGGAAGAGGAAGAAATGAGGAACTGCTTCCTAATATATAATGTTGAAAAGTTTCCCATCCATTCTTCATACTTTAAAAGACAGAGTTTTTGGGAGATTGACCGTCGGGTGAACTTCTACATTAGCTTTTAAAGTAATGATTATAAAGTCAATGCTATTACTTTAGCACAGGTCGAGCGATAACAGATGATGAGGCATTATCCAAAGTAAGAAGCCTGACATTTCAAATAAGTGGTTTTAAGTTGATCTTAGTGGATGGTCTGTTAACCACAAAAAAATTAAATAGCATTAGTTTAATATAGCGGATATGGCAGTGCATTTAGATTTTTTAGGGTTTGCTAAATGATAGAAACTCCTCTCTAAAACAGTTTCAACAAAAACATTATAACCTTCATGAAGGTCGTTGTATTAGACTGCATTAGTCTTAGCTAGGTGTACCTAATAAACTGGCAAGTGAGACAGTATTTTCACAAAGAAAAGTCCATTGTAGGTCAAAACTGTTTGGTTAAATAAATCTACACTTTGATACAAACACTATCTACATTTTCAGGCAATCTAAACAGACTTCTTCAAATGTCTTCTTCTCATACCTGAGATAATGATGGTTTCTGGTCATGTAACACACTCTAATACTCTAAGATGTTCGTGTACAGCACTGGATCCAATAACACACCTGCAGGTTTGCTGTGACTATTTCAGAAGGTTGAAACGCCCCAAGTGCTCACCATTTTTTTTTAAATGCTAATATAAAAGATTTACACTCCTCTTTTACCTAAAGCCATGTATCTAGTAGCTGCAGCTGCATGAATATTTGATATGGACCTTGAACCAAGACACTACAAGCTGTAGTAGACTGTGGCATAAATCCATGTACACAGTCGCTAACAGCAATACATGCTGTACTGTTTTGTAATTGATTGCAGAAGAGAAAGGTAAAAACGAACACAAAACCTTTTTTTAGCCATGCTTATGTGTCTTATGGCTCCCGGGAGGACAATGATGGTCTGTCTGACAGCTGGTTGGTCGGTCCTCCACTTTCCCTCCAGCGCCACCAACAGGTCACATTTTTATTTTAGAGATTAGAACAGTTGACCTTTATATTACTTTGCCGGGTAAATACTATGCCTCCTTAAGATTGTCAGCATGCATCCTGTCCATGAGATAATGTGTCTTTTTTTGGTAATTTTGTAGTCATCCTGTGTCGCCTTGTAGTCATTTTGTGTCTCTTTGCAGTCGTCCCGTGTCTCTTTGCAGTCTTCTTTGCGTCTTTGTAGTCATCCTGTGTCTCTTTGTAGTCATCCTGTGTCTCTTTGTAGTCATCCTGTGTCTGTTTGTTGTCATTCTGTATCTCTTTGTAGTCATCCTGTGTCTCTGTGCAGTCATCCTGTGTCTCTTAGCAGTGTCTCTTAGTCTCTTTGTGATCATTTTTCATATTTTTGTGGTTGCTACGGGTCTCTTCGAGTGACATTTTTCAGGTGAAGGCCAGGGGTCCCCTGACACTTTGGGCCCGGTGGGCCTGTTCAGTAATCCATCTATGGTCCTGTCCATCCTCCACCTCAGTCATGATATATCAATAAAGTACACCAGCCTCTTTAACCTTTCATCTTTGACGCCTTCAGGGTCTTCCAGGCGTCATCCCGTTCATGCAGGGATGGAGAGGTCGCTACGGCAACAGCCATGTAAAGGTACGGTACCCCAGGCTCCGGAGCAAATTAGCTCCACCATCGAATGTGAATCTTTAATCACTCTGTGTCGTCCCCAGGTCATCTCTCACCTACCACATCTACGTCAGACAATGCCATGGAGATAACACTCCCTTGTGTGTGTGTGTGTGTTTCCTTAAATGCACACACAGGAGTCAGGCTGAGGGAAAGTCATGAAGATAAGAAAATGGAAATAGTTTTCTAATGGAATAAAAAAAAATCATTTTCTTACATCTACACCTACGTACACAACCGACAGTCCATTTACGAAGGACTTTTCTAATTATCGAAAGTAGAGCTGCAACCTGGAATTACTTTTGTTGAAAGATAAATCCCCTCTATTCACTCATTAATTGTGTTCATGTGTAGTTTTTGTTTCCAGAGGTCCACCGATTCCCACAGAAAAGTTACAGAAGAAAGTGTAATCTTAGCAATATGACTGCCTTCATGAATGAAACAATGTCCATACCGCAGAATGTCCTGGAAGCCTCTTATTAGTGACTGGATGTCTATAGGCTTTCACGAGCTCCTGCCTGACTAAGCCATCTTACAGAGTTCAACCTGAGTGTGTGTGTGTGTGTGTAGGAGGGAGGATCCACACATAACGATTACATTGAGTTTATTCCCACTGATTCCTTTACTTTTCCCTTTCTCTCCACCCACATCTCCTTCAACGAGATACAGAGAGACAGAGGAGGAAGAAAAACGTGATGTTTCACATCTCACTTCAAAGGATCTCAGGACCGTTGGGACATTAAAGCCTGCTTCCCATAAACCAACCGCTGCTATAGTCCTAATTAGCATTCTAGGTGCTTTGTTCAATACGTTTCATAAACATCTTAGAGAAATACCTGCACTGACAGGCTGGTATACTATTACTATAGTAGCATGTGCAACCACTATATGCTGTATATTGTTAGTGCCAGACTAAATGTACTGTACAGTCCTTGGAAATGATTGACAACATATTATTAACACTTCTCAGTATAATGCTATACAATTCAACGGCACCACAAATTACATTCTCCAAAATGACGTTGAAGAAAATGAAGTTATGGACTTGCATTTATATAACGTCTTTCTAGTCTTCCGACCACTGAAAGTGCTTCAAAGTTGAATCTCTCTATAACAGTTTCAACAAAAACTGAACATTATAACCTTCATGAAGATGGACGTTTTTACCTTGACTATTATATTAGACTGCATTAGTTTTGGGCTGCACAATATTAAAAAAAATTGTATTGTCATCATGATGTCAACTTGTGCAATAAACACATCATGAAAGATCGCAATATTTAAGGATGCACCAATACGGGATCGGATATCGGGCCGATACTGACTTAAATAGCTCGATCAGGTATCGGTGACCACGGGGCCGATCTGTTCAATTCAATCCTATGTTCACTATATACTAGAATATAAATTCCCGTGTAAGTTTTGACCAAGTTGTTGCTGCATTAAAAGGTTTAGACTTGAATTATAATTCCTGTTAATTTTTCAAAATGTTTTACCAAATTGCTGGTGTATGATTTATCATTTTAATAATAAATAACAATTCAGTAAATGTATTTTGTATCTACGTATCTATTCTAAAATGGTGTATTTTAATATTTCTGCACTTCCCACTTTATGATAATCACATGCAGTTGTTTTTGAATGCAGTACAAATGTGTTATTTTCACCTCGACTAAAATGGTGTATTTGAATATTTCTGCATACTGAGGTCCCTAAACAGTCTTAGAATTACATAAATTGGTTTATGACTGGAAAGCTGAGACTCTTGCAGATCCAATGAGATCAACTGTGTAATTATGCCATTTCATATAGTGACTTTTTTAATTCAGATTTTATACATATGGTGGTGCGTTCTTTATACTATGCCAGTTTTCCTAAAATTAGATTTGAAAAAAAATATATATATATCGCCATACTTACAGTACGGCAATATATTGATAAGTATCGTATCTCCGGATTCTCGCCAACACACAGCTCTACATTCAACAATGTTATTGCATATTTTCCTCACATCGTGCAGCCCTACAACTGTGTTTGTAAATTCACTTTGACACTGAGATGTGTGTCATGCTTCATTAATAGTGACTGAGTTTTTTAAGGCTCTAAATAGATGTTAAGTGTAATCCCCGTAGGCCGCCATTTACTCTACAGTACATCTACTTTCAATACGTTGTGAACTTGTGAACTCTACTAATCGTTCACGACCTGCAGTTTCACTATGATTATATAATAAAGCTTTGGGGGAAATAGAATAAATTAATAAATAATGAAAAGACACACCAAACATTAATAGGAAGCTCCGGAACAAACTGCTCAAAATGAAAACACTAAGTAAAGTACCTGGACTAGGGTCGGATGAATGGATGCGTCTGTGATGCTGCTGACATGTCCCCTCTGGGACAAAATCAAGGTATTAAAGGAACTAATTTCCCATAAACCCCACTGCATCCTGTCCCTATGAACGTGGAAGTGATTCTTTTTCACGTCACGCATTTCCTTCACCTTCCATAACTCTGAAAGTTTTAACTAAAACTCCTTTTGCATGAAGCAATGCAGCAAAATTTCAAAACTAAAAATCAGGCAAAAAGGTAGATTTTCCAAGAAAGAAACTATGTTATGTTGCTGGAAAAATCTCAGCAGGGAGATGGGATTTTCAGTGACTTAGAGAAATCAAATAAGAACTCTGATATTCAGAAATCACACAAACTCCACAAAACACAGCGAGCCCACAGGTCATTTGCAGGTACACACACACACTGTAAATGGACACACACTTTTGTGAATTCAATGTGGGAGGGTTAATCAGAGTAAATCGCTGACACTAATCCATGGCCTCTTACCCGGTCCTCGGGAGTATTTGTGTAGGCAGCCTGTGTGTGTGTGGGTGTGTGCATTTATGCATTTGTATATAAATTGGCTGGTTGAGCTTCACAGGGCTCTTAAGTGTCGTTGGGTTTGTCAGCTGTACAGTATCTGTGCTTCTTTGTGAGTGAGACAGTCCCTGTCTAAAAATACTAAGTCATCACTGCATTACACCATGTCAACACTAAGAGTGCTGTGTAATATTTGTTATGGAGGGATGTTCATGTAAAAGTGAAGTAAACCTTTCCTGTAACTATAAATACAGCATGTACAGTATATGTTGTATATGACATACTTAAACTTGGAGCATTTTATTCATCAAATATGTCACATTCAGGGCCCTATCTTACACCCAACGCAAAGTGGGTGTAACAGTTGAAAGCTTAATTCATAACGCTGACAGTCTAATATTAAATCAACATCCGAATGCTGCGCAGCTTTTCTGTTGCACGTCTATTCATTCTGTTTTAAAGCCGGTATTTCTGCACAGTTGCAGATAAAGATCAGACTACATTAATATCATTAGTATTATATTATTTGTAAAATTAGATTCCAGTGGTGACCTCGCAGGATTGTTTCTGAGGTAAACATTTCCAGAGTGTTGTAAAGTCCAAAAGTCAAAATTTATTGAAAAAATGTAGATGTAATAATTTCCAAAATGCAAAACATGTTTTTATTTAACAAAATATTCTGCTTCAATCCATATTTGTAGGTGTTTAGCCTTTCAAAAACAACATTTGCAAGAGACTAAATACAACTCCTTTAGCCGTTGCGCCTTACTTTACCAGATTATGTGCCGCTTAACTAGCAAAAGTGGAGTTGGACATGCCCTAAATGCACTTGCGCCATGCGCTTTAGACCATGTGCTATAGATAGTTTAAATAGAGCCCTCAGTCTCATATTGGCATATTGTTTTACACTTGATCAGCCTTTTAAAAAGGGAAAAGAGTGATCGTGTTACTTACTGAAAGGCTGCTGTACTGAACAGCAGCGTCATCACTCTCCGACTAAATGAACCCATTAGATGGAAAATGATCAGCATGGAAACTCTGGGGGAGAATTTTAGATCTTCGATCAATAAAGACAATTTATGAATACACTTCCCCGACTGCATCTGTTATATTTATTTTCAGGTTTGTTACAACGGCCCAATGTTGTCGTCTGGATTCAAATCTACTTTTAAACAAATATAAAGGTTACAAAGGATGTTAGATAGTTAGTAACAAGGTCAAATACATCCTATGAAATCAGCATTCAGAAATATAAACACAACAGAAAGTCATTTAAAATGACATGTGTACAACGAGTGATAAAAACAGACCAGAAACAAAGCTGTGGACAAACAACAGTAGTGTTTCGGATCCAGCAGTGATCTTATCTTCGTTATCAGTCAAAACCAATAAATCCCACAGACGGCTTACAGTATTGTTGTGATGTGAACTGGTGCTTTGCCACTACAATGTGAAAACATATTTCTTATTCTACGCGAGTGCAGAGGGCCTTGGAAATGCTTATTAAAAGCCAGTGTACTGTGAAATTTGAAGATATAATTAAACTATTGTAGCTCGGTTTCAACAGATCGTGGTGTAATTTTAAATGATATCAATTAGAAATGTTGAATTCTGCCAATTTAATAACATCCTGACAAGTTGAGATTAAATTGCTGTTGTTAGTTAACAAGTGGGGATAGGTAGCATGAACACGGGGAGACTGCAAATCTCATTTTGAACAATAAACCAAACTTTGTCGGAGTCCGACGACTCCGTCAGCTGGCAGCATTTTAAATTGAACATTAAACCCAACACTGTTTCTCATGTGTGACTCTCATGATGCAGCTAAAAAGGGGTTTTGATGGACAACAATTATAAATTTAAAAACCACACATCCCTAAACACCTCCATGAACCGTCGCCCCACCTTTCAATTAATCAACAACTGCCCCTCGGAGAAAACAGTACATCCATGAGCGCAAAGTAGTTATGTGCATCGAGAGAAATCAAGGACGAGAGTTTTGCTGCCAAATGAGAAATCCAACAATAAAATGACATTGAATGTTTCAAAGGGGACCACAACACAAAACTGAAACTAATTGGGGCTTTGGGGATATGGAAAATAACCACTAAAAACAGACCAAATCTCTCTATTACTGAGATGCTTGTAAAAGCAAATGGTTATTTTCTCCTCCAACATTTTGAAAATGAACACTTGAATGTTCTGTAGTCTGTAAAGCTGAATTTTAGATGTCAGCCATAACGTAATTTTACAGGGATGTACCACAATACTGAGAATATTCATTCATTCAGAAAAGGATTGCTGAGCATACATGTACACTCACCGGCCACTTTATTAGGTACACCTTGCTAGTACCGGGTGGTCTTCTGCTGCTGTAGCCCATCTGCTTCAAGGTTGGACGTGTTGTGCGTTCAGAGATGGTATTCTGCATACCTTGGTTTGTAACAAGTGGTTATTTGAGTTACTGTTGCCTTTCTATCATCTCGAACCACTCTGCCCATTCTCCTCTGACCTCTGACATCAACAAGGCATTTTCGTCCACACAACTACCGCTCACTGTATATGTTCTCTTGTTGGGACCATTCTCTGTAAACCCTAGAGATGGTTGTGCGTGAAAATCCCAGTAGATCAGCAGTTTTTGAAATACTCAGACCAGCCCGTCTGGCACCAACAACCATGCTACGTTCAAAGTCATTTAAATCCCCTTTCTTCCCCATTCTGATGCTCGGTTTGAACTTCAGCAAGTCGTCTTTACCACGTCTAGATGCCTAAATGCATTGAGTTGCTGCCAAGTGATTGGCTGATTAGCTATTTGTGTTAACAAGCAATTGAACAGGTGTTCCTAATAAAGTGGCCGGTGAGTGTATATGCTGTTTCCATCAACACCCTGACTCACAGTCAAACAACAGGAGCCAAAGGACACCTCAGCTAGTTGAGACAGTAGAGCATATTCGCTCAACTCACCCGGACCTTCCCGGTCTTTATCAGTGAACCGATCAGCCCTCCCTCACCTTATCACCTTGTGTCCAAAATCAGCCGAGTGGAGAGGGAGGTCTGTTTGCTGCCATTTTCCCACAATGGAATTTTTTTTCCGCCAACCCAAAGCAATGTGATCCCCTTATCTATTTCTGCACTGCAGCCATCGGATTGCTCTCCATTGAAGTGCTATTGATCCGCCTTGTGTGCTGTACCGAAAAAACTAGGTGGGGGTGTAATCGATACTCCCGGCCTCAGAACAACTCACAGTCTTCAAAAGGGATGAAGCATTTTCAATTATCTCCCCTTATCAGCACACGGTGACTTCTCAGCACCACATACTGTACTGTATGTATGCATGTTGAATACTAATATGGTGCTCCAGTACAACGCGTCACCGTAACCGTTGAGAATGACACATGACGTTTTGCTCCATAATGCTTTACATCTATTGTGAGGAACAATATGAGTATTTTTATATACATTAGTTATTAAAAGTGCCACTGTGTAACTTTTTAAGGAAACATATTGTTCCTCTTACAAATGAAAAGTTTAATTCATGAGCATTAGAGTGAAGCCTTGCTCAGTCCATTGCATGCAGATGTTTTACCACTGCAGTCTTACTTGGTCTGGTATGATGACCAGTAGCTTATGGTGGCTGATGTTAGCTCATTTTAGCAAGCCTAAAACAGAAATTACAGGTCGGTTTGCTGGCTACTTGGGTTACAGTACAGATACACTATGAGCCGGGGGAAATCAAAAGTGTTTATAGTTTATATATTTTCATACAGTGTCTCCTGGAAGACGTTGATAGTTTTGCACTTTGTTGTTCACATAAAAAGTGACAGAAATAGTTGTGAAACAAATAAAAAAAAAAGAGAGCAGAGAAGTTCAAACCGTGACTCAGACTCAGACGTCACTCTGACTGCAGCAGTAAACATCTAGTGAGAAAGATGTGATATCAGTCTACACTCTAAAGGGCAGTGAGAAGACTCCATACCTTGTTGTTTATCTCCAAAGGAAACACTAATTTAAACTACCAACCTCCACAGAAACACCAACATCAGCCAGACCTGCAGGGATTCAGCGTCACGTCTGCAGGGAGGACGCTTAAGGTCATCGGACAATGAAACAATGACACTTACAGGGCGTCCTGTCCGAACGCTATGCCACCACGCTATTTCACATTAAAGGACAGAGCATTAGAAATACAATATACCATTTATAAATCAATACAGTTCCTCTCAAAGCAATATGATTACAGCCAACCAAGGTCCATTCAATGTCAAAATAATTATCTATCAAAACATGTTATTGTCCCCTGAGATCACCCTGCGTTCAAAGATCAAATATGACTCTCTGGTGTCACAGATGGAGCAGACCTGAAGGAATTAATCACTAAAATATCTTCATGTTTCATCAGTAAACAACAGTTGTAAGCACAAATGGAGGTGACTCACTTTGGTTCACAGGAGTGGAGGAGTGTTTTCTTTATGAAAGTAACCCAGTAGGACAGACGGGGTGACAGATGGACGGAGGACACTAATAATGTTTATTGTTTCACAGGAATCCCTGTTTCCTCTGAAGGTATTTGCTCTGTTTTAACAATAGTGTTGAAAAATGCTGTGTCATTTTCTGCTGACTCCTGCTTCTACTTAGCACTTGCCACCAGTGCAGTAATAATCTCTCCTGTGGTTGTCTGTTTCCTTGTATTTGTATATGTGTGTGTGTGTGTGTGTGTGTGTGTGTGTGTGTGTGTGTGTGTGTTTGATCCCATCAGGCCCTTACCTGGAAGATGATTGAAATAAGTCCCTATTCAGCATCTATTGTACTTTCAACCTGGGCTCTGAGCCCTAAGTCATCACATCACATAGACATAAGAGGCACACACACTCACACACACACAAACACACACACTCCAGACAGGCCTAACGCTGCAGGTCCACGGCTCCCTGAACAGTCACCATGGTGATTATACACAAACAGTTCAGCTTTGATGCAATGCAGATGGATTAAATGTCCACTAAATGCAACTCACTACTGCCAGTAAAAACTAAAATTACCACCTCGTGGTTGAACGCCTCCACCAACTAGTCCAAGTGGCAGTTTACATCCATGTCTGTCCAAAATGTCATCACTTCATCATGTTATCCTGTTAGATATGTGTGTGTGAAATTGTCATAAATACCTCGCCACGGCCAAAAGCCTAGGAAGGAGGTAATGTTTTCACCGGCGTTGGTTTGTTTGTTTGTTTGTTTGTTTGTTTGTTTGTCTATTAGCAGGATTACTCCAAAAGTCCGCGATGGATTTGAATGAAAGGGGTGGGGGGTGGCACAATGAACAATCCATACAGGATTTTTTTAATAACTCTGCTCAGCCTGTGCATTAACACCACAGGCTTTAAGACATGCGCAGTGTAAATGATGACGTGTCACCCTGCCTCTTTCCTTTTGCCTGCAGAGAGGAGGGACAGAGAGAGAGAGCGGGGGGTGGAGGGAGGGGGGGGAAACCTGTAGAATCGGCGTTTTTTCACATTAAACTCTGTGAAATTACAGTTGAGTTCAACCAAAGCACACTTGGTGATTGTTGGAAAGAGTAACGACGACGGTTTAGGTGAGTTTTATTTAGTTTCTGTCCAGTTTGAATAAAGTGTTTTACGCTGCTCCGCTACGTACAGCTGATCTCAACATAAACAAAAATACATATGGATGATGGCGCACGCTGCACGGAGAGGGGGAGGCAATCATACTCGGACAGCTTGGCGGAGGTCTGCGCTCTACGAGTGCCATTCTAGTTAGCATATGAATTCTTGAGTTATGGCCAAAAACGTCTTTTGTGAGGTCACGGTGACTTTTGACCACCAAAATCAAATTAGGTCATCCTTGAGTCCAGGTGGAAATCCAGGTGGATTTGTGCCAAATTTAAAGAAATTTTACATGGATGGACAACCCGAAAACATAATGCTTCCGGCCACGGCTGTCGCTGGCGCATTGAACCTACATAATCAGCGAATACATTTTTAGAGCATTTATTATCAAAACGTTTCCAGTGTAAAACTAGAATTACCGCCTCGTGGTTGTACAGTATGCCTTCGCCAACCAGTCAAGTTGCAGTTTATATCCATGTCTGTCCAAAATGTCATCACTTCATAATTTTATCCTGTTAGACATTTGTTTGAAATTTTCATAATAACCAAATGAATTCATGAGTTATGGCCAAAAACCTGTTTTATGAGGTCACAGTGACCTTTGACCACCAACATCTAATCAGTTTATCCTTGAGTCCAGGTGGACATTTCTGCTGAAATTTGCTCAAGGCGTTCCCGAGGTACCACGAGAATTGGACGGACGGACGGATGGACAGACGACCCGTAAACATCGTGCCTCTGGCTACGGGTGTCACTGGTGCGGAGGCATAAAAATAAACAAATGCAGTGAATATAACGGTCAGGCAGGTAGAGACGGAATATGCAAATAAGATCACTAAACTGTAAATCAGCATATAGAACAGTAGAATATAGATAATATTTAGTCTCATGTCACAATATTGGTATTTTTTCAGGGCTTCATCTCTCTGCATTAGGAACGTGTTGGCACATTCTCAGCTCCAAATGGCAGCAACTAACTCTTTTCACAAATCTGCATTTCAAATTCCTTAAATCATCTGACGTAACATCAGAGAGCTGCACTCAGCACGCTCATGGTCAGCCCAGCTAGTCTGAGATGATTCGTACCAAAGAATACAAAAGGGAGAAGAGAGGATCGCCTCTAAAGTAACACCAGCTTCATCAGCCGCTGATAATTTGAAATTAATCCCTTCTTGTAGAAGGAGAAGCACATATACATCTATCTACAACAGCCTCTTATTTCAGCTAGTAAGACAGGTTTATATTTACATTAAATTTCGCATACTGTATAACTGTACTCATCACTGGTCCATCGGCTCAAAGAGCACCACATCACACTGACCTCTGACCTTGGAGGAGAAGTGGGCAGAGTGTCGAGTTATAAACAGCTGCAGCTGCTGATCAAGGTCGCAGCTCTTGAGGTCGACGTCCCAGGATCGAATTCCTGCCAGGAAAGGAGGAAAGAGAAAGATTGCTTGAGGACAACGTGAAGCAGGAAAGGACAAACATTAGTGAAATGAATTGGTATCTGATGAACCTGAGGCACAAACATGCTCAACCTTTTACCAGATGTTGCTGCTGCATCTTGCCTCCCTCCCACCTTTTCCACTCAACTCATATAATATAATATAGTATAATGTGAATAGTAGGGCTGAAACTAACGATTATTTTCATTGTTGAATATTTTCTCGATTAATCGATTAGTTGTTTGGTCCATAAAATGTCAGGAAATGGTGAATCAGTGTTTCCCAAAGCCCAAGATGACGTCCTCAAATGTCTTGTTTTGTCAACAACTCAAAGATATTCAGTTTACTGTCATAGAGGAGTAAAGAAACCAGAAAATATTTGCATTTAAGAAGCTGGAATCAGAGAATTTTGACTTTGTTTTGCTTTAAAAATTACTCAAACCGGTTAATCGATTATCAAAATAGTTGGCAATTAATTATTGACAACTAATCAATTAATCGTTGCAGCTCTAATGTATGTGTCTTGTACATTTATACATCATGAAATTAGATTTTTTTCATAGTATAGTTACTGTATGTTCTGCTTTTCTCATTTGATGTAAAAAAAAAAAAATTTTGCTTAGTCACTGAGAGATTTTATCAAATTATCCTACTAAAACACAGTTTGCAATAAATGTCTTCAATTCTGTGTTTGGATTTTTTCTTAATCTTTAAATGAAAAGAAAATGTAATAAAACTCTTAATCTTATAAATTATGGATCATGTATTAACATAATTTAATCCCATACATTTGTATCGTGTCATCAGTCACTTATTAAGGTCTTTACAAATCTTTACAACTCCAATTTAAACCTGCATTAACTGTGTTTTTTTGCCACTAGGGGGCGGTGGAAACAAGCTGTAAACACATCATCACCTTTTAAATTGATAGGATGAACTTGTTGGCAACAGCTGCTCATTCACACATCCAGCAGATTCAGAGCAACATTAGCTTTTGTCTGGAGTCATGTTTGCATCCACCTGATGAATGTAAGTCCAATATTCACTCTCTTTTAGTTCTGTTTTTTGGTATCAACCACCTCCTGAGGGAAATATCTGGCTCTTTAGCTGATAAATGCTACACAACGTTCACCAGCTAGTCTCCAAATTAGTCTGAATTATTTGGTGCTGTGCAGGAACTCAGGAGTCTCCTGGGTCTGAAAACAACTCTAATGAGAGAGGAGAGAGTCAAAACAGTAAAGTTGAGGACCAGAAAACAAAACAATGAACTGCAAGACGTAGGGATGCAAATTTTGACAAAAAAAATGAACGGATAACTGACCCTCGTTGACCGATTATTAAACATTAACCGACAAGATTGATGCGTTGCATGCAGCGGTGCGCCAGCTGCAGTGTTTGTCTGCCGAGTCCCCAGTTCACTCGTCCGGGAGAGTTATTGTAGCAGCTACGGTGCTGCGTGTAGTGTCGCGGACATGCAGCCACTTTCTCAGTAAAAGTCTCCAGCGCACATTTAGTTTGGTCTAGCAGGTTGTCAGCTGTGTGTCTGCCCGGCGTAACGACACTCTGCCGCCCGCCGTAATGATACACGTGTGTGTGTGTGTGTGTGTGTGTGTGGTTGTTGGTGGCGCTCTAGCTGTGAACGTAGATGCAGCAGTGTGTGTACAGTTTATTTGTCGGTGAATACATGCTACGAAGCTACAACTCCTCGGCTCCACTGCGCTCCAGCGAGCTCAAGATGGGAGCCAACTTCCTGTATCTTGCAACTCCGGCTCAGACTCTCTTAAGGTGGACTGTTAAGGTGGACCAGCAGGATTATGAAAAAAACTACTTGGTGGAAGGATGTAGCATGGGCTAATGAAGAAGCCATTCAATGTTGGAGCGGATCCACAAATTATTTTTCCCTTTCGTTAACATTGCGAGATAGGGCATGGCCTTGGCGGAGGTCTGCGCTCTCCGAGTGCCCTTCTAGTTCTCTGTGTTCGTCACTACAAGCAACATCTTTTACATTACACATTTTATTAACTGATGATGTAATATCGATATTTTGAGGTATTGAATAGGAGTTTTATTATATAATTTTGAATTGTTAATCAGTCTTTTATCGTTTCATCATCATCAAATGTTTCATACCTTATGAAGTAATAATTATATCTAGTAAAAGTAAAATCCTCCACATAAACACTACAACTAATTGGAGTTCACTGGATCAGAAGGAATGACTCAGTAATAATATCTCTCTCTCTCTCTCTCTCTCTCTCTGTCTCTCTCTCTCTCTCTGTCTCTCTCTCTCTCTCTCTCTCTCTCTCTCTCTCTCTCTCTCCCTCTCTCTCTCTCTCTCTCTCTCTCTCTCTCACTCTCACTCTCACATACATACATACAGCAGCTTTAACAGCTCGTACTGAGCCGCAGTGAGTCAAACTTCAGAGAGAACTTGTGTCTGATCAGATCTCATCCAGCAGAATAGAAACCAACACAGACACCTCTCATCTTACCCACTGGTGGATTCCTTCAGCGAGAGCAAGAAATTAGATTATTTTTCAAATCCATACCCCTGTACTAAACTCTTTGATGAAGACCTTGTTTTGCCCTTAACGGAGGAGAAAATGTTCCCTCGCTGCAGACTGCAGTCTGCAGTCTGTTCCCAGAAACGCTGCGTCACTCTTATTAACTTTTTCGCTAGAATTCATTGGCGAACGTCTTTCTGTGCACTATACCAGACACATAAAAATGACAACCTCCTACTCTGATGTTGATGCCTTTTCGACCCGATCCTCACGATAAAAAGACTGTTAGTTTCCAAAGGAGACAGAGAAAAGGAATAAAAGAGGCCTTCATATTTATACATCTGAATCTGCTCCTCTTGGAGGATGATATCAGTGTCAAACATTTAAACTACTGCAGGCTCAGACACGACTGCCTGTTTATGGACGACAGGAGAGCCATCAGTGGCTGTGTCTCCATGCATGAAGAGTTTCAATCGCTTATTACTAAAGTAACCAGCTTTGTGTCGATGTACGTTAACATGACAACGGTTTATTGCTGATCAATCAATTAGTCCATCAACAGAAAATTAATTTGCAACTACTACGAGCAGGAAGGCCGAGCATTTGCTGGTTCCAGCTTCTCAAATGTGAGGATTTACTGCTTTTCTCTCTTTTATACGATAGCTAATTTTATATCTTTTGTGTCTTGATAAATTATGGTGGACATTTTCTGTAATTTCTGACACTGAATAGACTAAACGATTAATGAATTAAACAATGAAATCCATAATTAAAACAATAATTAGTGGCAGCACTATACCAGTTAAAATAAGCCAGTTAAAAGGTGTTATTGATAACATATTTATGTAGTCGAATATTTTATTTTTTAATTTTTTTAACTAATACATCCACAGAGCCTTTAGAAAGGTGGCAAATAAAAGTATAAAAAATATTATGATTGTTAATTAATCATTTTAAAAATTTTTGGCAGGTCCAAAATTAATGTTTTGTTTATCTCCGTGGAAAACATCTGACGTTTGGTTCCCACTTCTAACAAGGCTTGTGAGCCAATAGTAAAACAACGTTAGCATCACGTGGTTTCTCTGGGTCGTCAGTTAGTGTAGGGAAAAAAAAGGGATAAATGTCTGAGAATGACGGTTAAGTGCCTGGCAACGACTTGTTGTGAAGTAAATGCAATGGAACGGAGGAGGGAGAATACGTCATCTAGTGGCTGAATCAATGTTATCACAATTAAGCTCACTCTTCTATGAAGAGAGAGCTGGTTAGACTGATTTTATAAAGTGGAGTGAAAACCTCGTTTGTGCTTTTACTGTTATTTGTCAGCGTCTGCTCAAAGTCACTGAGTCATCCAGACCTGCGCATCAATATGCATGATGATGACTCTCCCCTGCATGGCAGAGAGTGACTTATACTTCCCATTGAGAAGCGGCTGTACGCTGCTCTTTATTATGGGATGAGGACTTTCATTAGATGTCAATTTGCCAAATCAAACGCTACGATCTCGCCCTTGAAGCCTTCATACTCGTAAAACTAAAACATACTGTTTGATAAAGCTTAAACGTCAGCCTTGTGTGGCTCGTACAAGTTTATCTTCTAGAGTTGAATGGGTTCATTGCTGCACCTTGTGACCAACATGGGGAAAACACCCACCATGACTGCAGTTGTCACCGGCTGCAGTGAATCTCTTCTGCTCTCCAGCCTCAGAGGGGCAGTAATGGGCCAATTACAGCTCGGTACACCAGGATGAAGCAAAGAAGAAGCTGCACTCAAAAACTTACTAGCAACACAAAAAAGGTGAAATCTTTGCGTCATCAGTGGATGAGACATTTTGAATTCAACAAACCTGCACGCTGCAGGTGCACTGAAATATTTATAATTATTTGGTTTGCCTGTGGCAACATACCGACTCAGTATTAACCCGAATAAGACCTGAACCAGAGTGAAGCCAGTAAAGCTACGTCCTGGGCATTAAAACGATCCACCTGATACTCAACCCAAAATCTTTTAAGTAAACACTTCTCTGCTGTCGTCTTAAAATTAAGCAAGAAGCCACGAGAGGCCTCAAGTAGATTATTCATTTTATAAGACCTGGTAAGGTTTCATAAAATAAACACATAGCAACAAAAGTGCAACATACAGTCGCAGCGGAAAGCATGTTTAGAGATTGAGGTGATTATTTAAGCGATAGCTCACGACAGAGTATATCACCTGAAAATAAGAATCGTGTTTTAGTTACCTTAGAATGAGCTACATAGGGAGCGGGTCCTCTCCACGCAGTACGCCATGTTTCTACAGTAGCCCAGAACGGACAAACCAAACTCTTAACTTTTCCTGCTAGGGCTGGAGTCGCTAACATTACCCGCTCTGGAGTTAACCCCCGCCGTCACTCCACTCAGCCGCCGGGAAACAAGACACAGGAAACCTCGGTTGGTCTGGAGGAGCTGCAGCATTTATTTCTGCACAAACAGCAACTTCCACTGTAAATTCACTTGATGTTCTCAAAGCTTAACTATAACTCTGTCTTCTGCTCCACTCGCTCACTAGTTTGCTCACACACATTCGCCACCACTCTCTCTCTTGCTTCACCACTCACTTCCAACATAGACACACACTCTACGCACTTTGCTCTGCTTCAAATGACCTTCACTACTCTCTAAAACAGCTCTCGATAGGACCATTCGCGTTATAACATCGGCCACCGTAGTTCTCCTGCACGTCTCCTAAGATGGCTATAATATGTTTGTTGTTTCCTCTTTAAAGGAGCAGTTTGATTTATGACAGTTACAATGGAGTCAAATAGTGACAGTCAAAATGTTGCAGAGATATGACAAGGATTATATTAAGCACGCAGATAAATAACAGAGCAGTGGGTTATGATGCAGAAGTGGTTTGATAGATTTTTTTGTTGACATTTTAATTCCACTGTGAAAATTTACGTTTCAGAAAATTCTTATATAAAGAGATTTAAGCATGGAACCAAGCCAACCAGCTACGAGATGAATCGTGACCATAAAACATTTGAAGAGTGAAGAAGCTACTCATCCCATAAACCATTGTGAATGGCGACTCGCCTATTTTGGAAACTCCAGAAAAAACTTTTAAACTAGCCGTTGTCGATCTAAAATGAAGACAGATTCAGCAGCTGCATGCCTTATTTTTGGCCTCAAATGTTTCCAGAAACACATTTCGACAAACTATTTTCGTGATATAAGAGAAAGTTTACAAACGAGTCGCCATGTTGGCCTGGTTTGAAATAAAGGAGCAGACCACGGAGCAACACGTACGAGCAGGTACCTATACATCCATGGCATGTACCCTCACTGGCTGTTCACGGGTGCGGTACACATTTCCATGGTAGCCGCGAGTTCCACCAATCATAGACGTCGCTGTTACACTTAGGATTGTGGATAGTGTAGTACTTCTCCATGAAATCGCGAATAAAACAAGGTTGGTATCATACATACTTGCGGCTTCTAAAGGAGCATATACCATTGTTTCACAATCTCGTAGCTCGTGGTTAAGTCTACCTTGGATGGTTACAACATTGTGGCTAATAATCAAATCTGAGATTCAGAATATGATTAGGATTTTCACTTCTGGAAACTCACTGTTGAGCTCTATTGTGGCCGTCATAACACACCAAAGCCGTCGTTCTCTGTGAAGGGCAAAGCAACAAAGTTTTTACAGACACTTTTCAAACCCACAGGGGGTCGAGCGTCGGATACACCAAAGGTGTAAGGTGTGGGAGGATGGGAGAGTTGTGAAATGTTAATAATGGTATTAATACAAATATGTTACTGAATGAGTCATTAACTGCACTGTTTGTAAAAATATTTAACAATTTTTCACTTTGAGATGCAGCCAAAACATCATGGCTGCTTAATGCTGCAGAACACCTACACTCGCCTGTACAGAGGGCAAAAGGTGACAGTAACACTGTTTCAAAGTTATATCCAATACAAAATTCAGAGTGGGGACACGGTGTCTTCTGCTGTCTGAGGTGAGAGGGGAAGAGCATTGAGCTTAGTGTCAGAAGTCGCACTAATTTTCTATATCACTGCCTCCAGGTTTCAGATCTGTTCAACCTAAAAGGTGCCAAGACTGAAAGTCTTCACCGGCACCTCTGGGGAAAACACAGAATCACAAGCTCAGGATGTGTTAGTGATGTTTGATTAGCCTCTCATCTCAGGAACAGACACTTTCTCTTCCAGGAACAATAAAGTGTACCAGGGATTTGGTGCAGGGACACTAACAGAAAACAAACAGTAGTGGACAAACACGGCGAAGGAACTGGGCCTCAAATTCAGAGTAAATGAAGACAATAGATGGTGGAATTTCACTCATATACACAAAAAAACATCTATAACATTATATCAGCAGTGCAATGATATATAAATTAAGTATCATATCTTTCAAGCTGCAGGGGTTATTCTCAAATTTTGAGGATTATCGTCGAATACAGAGGGAAGAAGAAAAAGTATGAAATAAAAGACTACAGAAATGTCCGATCAAATTTAATTAACTTGCACGGTGAGGTTAAAAGTTATAATCCGGAAGTGGGAATCCTTAAGTAGCTGACAATAAACCAAGGGTTGAAAAATAACCATGTGCTAGACTTAGTAGCCCTGGGCTTTCTGTGGCCTCGGGCTTCGGCTAGCCCAGGGCTTAAAAAGTGTAAAAAGCTGCTGTGTTTCATGCTGTTATTTCGTGCAAGCTACCAGTTTCTGTATTACAAGTATTTGGAATAACCTAAGAGACCCCAGTGGTACCCATTAAACGTTCATCCTGGTGGCGTTTCCTCACTAAACATGAACGAATAGTAAAGCAACTCAGACAGAGTTTGTGACAATTCACTCTAAATACGGAGATCTTGTGAATGACAAAACCAATGTAGTAGAAATACAGCATTTCGGCGCAGATTTAATTTGGACAGGGCAGTAATGATAACATGCTAATTTGCCATATTTGATGCTGAAACGATAAGTCAATTAATTGATTAGTTTATCAAATTAAAAAGAAAATTAGCTGACAATTTTTCTCTTTTATGATTGTAAATCTAAGACCTTTGGGTTATGGATTTGGTTGGATTAGAACCAAAGCAATTAATCAATTAATCGATTAGTTGATAACAGGAAATTATTCTGCAACTATTATGATAATCATTAAAATATTTTTTCAAGCAATAATGAAAACATCCCCTTGTTCCAGCTTCTCAAATGTGAAGCTCTGCGGAATTCTTTATCTTTAGATTTTGGAGTGTTGGTCAACAAAACAATCAATCCAAAGATGTCACCATGGCCTTTAGGAAATTGTGATGGGCATTTTTCAGAGTTTTATTTGACATTTTCTAAATCAAACACTAACACTATTAGCTCTGTCAGCACTGTTACCGTTGATGGCACTGTTCGTGCTATTAGCACTGTTAGCTTCTAGCCACCAGCTCAGCCGCCTCCATGTTGAGAGCTATTCAGTGCAGTAAAAGGGTATGCATGACATTTTTTAGTATGTAAAACGAAACCTTAGTATGAAACCTAAAGTACGTGAATTGCATATTATTTCCGGTGAAATATTACAGTATGCAACACTGGACACTACGGTGGCATAAATATCCCACATTGCAATGCGGTATTGACAACAAGGTTCATAACAGACGTTGACGGACAGCTCTGTAACGTCATTAACGCTTCAATTTAAGTGTAAGTATAAGATGGCACTTTGCAAGGCATACATATATTTTAAATTAATTCAGACTTTGATTCTCACAAATCGTTGCTTGGTCACATGAGATTGGCACGGGTTACCATGGTTACATCTCAGGCAAGGAAGCTCTCAGGAAGTGACGACGTAAATTACTGCCTCCGAAAAGATGCACACTACTGTTTATTCACATAAAAGTATGTTGAACGATAGGACACATATTGAGTATGTAGAGCATACTATGTGATTTCGGAAGAAGCCACGCTCTGAATTTAGAATTTAATTTATTTAAAAAATAATATTTATTTGAAGACAATAAGCAATTTTAAGACGCCACATTGGGTTTTGGTAAAGTTTATTTCATTTTAGAGAGAATTAAAGAATTATTAGTTGCACCAGTAGTCCGATTTTAAAGAAATCCAAATAAAAAGATGTTTATCCTCAGTCTTGTTTGACGACAACACTGCAGTGTGGGTGACTTGTTGCGGGTTTATAAAAGGCCCCTGCAGCTAACATGTAATGAGAGTCGATGACATTCACACTGAGTCACACTTAAAACACCGACCTGGGCGAAAGAATCAATGCTGTGATGAGCCGGAGGAGGGAGGAGGCAGGGGGATACGAAGCTTACAGAGCAGTAAAGTCCCTAACGACGGTAAGAGGAGGTCAGAGGGGATGGATGGGGGTTGCTATGGCGCCAGACTGGCATCTAAAAAGAGTGATTGATCATCTGGACTGAAAACAGCTTAGACTGGCAACGGGCACAGCAGAAAATTGCTGACCGGCAATACTCCAGAGTCCGCACACAGCAAACATCTTTCACAACTGCTCAACATCCCTGAACTTCAGACGGATCGAACTGACAGGATGACTGCAGCTTCCTGCAAAAACCTCAAGCGGAGGAGGAGGAGAAGCGGGGTTTGAACTCGCCGAGAGATATTCAGCTGAGTAACGATGCCTGACTCACTGTGACGAAATAAAGAGTCCAGCAGGAAAGAGAAAGCTACGTGATTTCTTTTATAATAACCTGCAACGAATCCTGGTTGAGGAATGGAACGCCATCCCACAGCAACATGTGACCAGGTTGGTGACCAGCATGAGGAGGAGGTGCCAGGCTGTTGTAGCTGCGTATGGATCTTCCACCGCTACTGAGGCTCCTGACGGTGTATTAAATGAATAGAGTGTAAAATAAACAATATGTCTTGTTTGTTCCTTGTTATTGATAGAGAG
This sequence comes from Sebastes fasciatus, assembly GCF_043250625.1. Taxonomy (NCBI): domain Eukaryota; kingdom Metazoa; phylum Chordata; class Actinopteri; order Perciformes; family Sebastidae; genus Sebastes; species Sebastes fasciatus. The sequence goes on from NC_133798.1 coordinate 34,791,948, forward strand.
TTCAATCATCCAATCCACCAAACAACTCAAAACAAGAATCAATACCAACAGGAGAATATACGGTTTACCATTGGCAGAGCATTTTGGTAAATTTTTCTTGGGCGCTACCCACATAATCAGCTGTGTTGCTCATCCCACGAATGCATGATCCTTACAAGTTGGACATCATTGTGAAGGTATATAAACAGGCTTCCCAAAGATGTAAAATACAATGCCAGTTAGCATTGTAACAACAGAGAAATAATCCACTAAACACAAGTTTCCAAACTTTTTTCCCCTAGTTTATCTGTTGTGTTCTCGCTGCTGAGCACAGCCTGCACATTGTGTTTGTTTACTGGTTTGAGGTTACATGACACCATGTAGACACACATGCAAGCATAAAAACACACACGCAAGCCTGCTGCAACACAGACAGGCACATTATTGTGCAGGGCGCAAATACATGTTTTACTTATTTTTACCTAACTTATCCAGCCACGCTGATTGGTCATCAGGGTCTGAAATTAAGCTTTTTCTTCTCCTGCCCCAGTGGCAGGTCACTGAACATTTCTACCGGCCACTCAGTTTTTTTGTCTGCCACTTCTGAAATCTAGGTAGAACACTTTAAAAATGTTATTTTTATAAGGAAAACCTATCTGCCATGGTGGCAGGTGACCTGAAATTTTTACCTGCCACAGCCAACATTTAGCCTGTATTTGGCAGGTGGCAGGTGCTAATTTCATTCCCTGTTGGTCAGGTCTGTTGATATGGAGCAAGCTTGCTAGAATACTGCTCTATTACCCCCCCACACACACACTTGCATCCAACCCCCCAGCATCAACACAGAAACAGTTTTTAAAGCTAATCACATGTCAAAGACAATTTTTGGAACAGTAATGCAAAACAGCACTTTACTAAGGACATAAAAGCACTTTTCTCTGCTGCTAAACACGACTGCAAATTGGGTGTATGACTGCAAATTGTATGAAATTGTGTCTGAAACGTTTACTTATTTTATTCTTCTATTGTTATTTTTAGGTATGTTAATATTAAGTTATTTATTCTATCCTTTTTAATGCACTGACAGGAGCAGGGAGAAACAATATTTCGTTTCCTTCTGTTTATGCAAATACTCAGTGAAATGACAATAAAGTGAATATTGAATCTCTTGAATTAAAGTAAAGCTGCAGCTACAACTTGACTCTGCAGTTTCACAGTGATAGAGTTCCCAGAGGGTAAAGGAAAATGCGTGGTGTCCCATGGTGCAATGCTGCAGCATACTGCCTCTACCTATGGATACTATGCTGTCCATTGCGTCAAAACACTTCTTCTCACTGTTGATGGTGTCAGTGCATGACTTTTCCATCCTAAATCTGCTACAGTACATCACTAAAACAGATGAACAACCTCCAGCTGCAGACCGGTGATCTCGTCCATCACTCACCCCGCTCTATGTGCGCTCTGGCTGCGTCCAGCTGGAGCTCGGTGCCGATCTCTCCGATCACTACCAGCATGTAGTGTCCGCTCCGGTTGAAAGGCACACCGCGCCGCCGTCTCCCTCCTCCTGCTCCTCGGCGGTACCGGTATCGCTCCTCGGACCCCGGCTGATGCTGCGGAGCGGTGCAGCCCTCGTCTTCCTCAACCACCGCCAGCGCACCTCGCACCGGCATCTCCATGGCAACAACCCCTGGAGCCGACGCGGAGGCAGAGGCTGACTCCATCGCCATGACAACTAGCGGTGTGAGCGAGGGGAAGAGGGGGGGGGGTGATGCTGGGAGGTGAGGAGGGGGGAGAGAGGTGATGACACGAAGACAGGATGGGGATAACCAGTCAAACAGCACACATTATTAAAAAAACAGTTATTTCCGGTGGAGCTTCCAAAATAAGAGTGTTTTTTTTTTATTTATTTATTTTTTATTGTGTTATAAAGTGATTACAAAACAAGTGAAGACATGTGCAGGGACATATATAAAAAAGAGAAAAATAACAAAGTACAAAACAAAACAAAACAAAACAAGGGGATAAAAGCAGGTTGAAGAATGTGTGCGTGTGCGTGTGCGTGTGCGTGTGTGTGTGTACGTGTATGTGTGTGTGTGTGTGTGTGTGTGTGTGTGTGTGATGTGGATAATGGGTGTGGGTTTGGCATTGAATGAGGCTAGATGTATAATTAACAACACAAAACAGGAAATTTGAAACATCTTGAAAGTTAAAAAAAAACAATGATACTAATATAGTACTAATACTAGTAAAATACTTAAAATAGTGCAAATAGTGCAGTATACACAATATACGGTACATATGGATGTAAAAAACGGGTAATGAAAAGGCTGTCCAGGGCCGAAGCCATGTGCAAGTGTGTATGTGTGTGAGGGAGATTGTGGGGGTAGAGGGACAGGGATGGTTAGGAGTTGAGGAGCAGGACAGCCTTGGGGCCAAAGGTTGCCCTTCTCCTCTGTGTCCTGCAGCCTGGGCAGCGAAGCCGGCGTCCTGATTTTTATATATAGAAATATTATATATATATATATATAGAAATATTATATATATATATATATATATATATATTTATATAAGATATTTATTTAACTAGAATCTGTGGATTTAGTTTGGCTTGAATACGATTTACAAACATTTAAGCTGAGCAAAACATGGTGGGGTTTAAGAAAAAAAAATGTTTGTCTGTCCTGAATGAAAAAAAAGTGGTTTAAATCCATTATTTCAAAATAATATTCCCGATCACTGCTAGCTAACGGTGTGAAAACATTGAATTTAAAAGTTAATATCACCCCAGATAAACATTTCATCATCCCCGACTGACCGTAGACACTTGTTAGATAAAGAAAACACCATAAGAGATGTAACCTGCTCTTAAATAACAGGTGAAATATAAAGTTTAAACTTACCTCTCCTTTGTTTACTAACCTAATGACATGTGACCGAATCACGCAGCAATGAGAGTTCTGAAGTCACGCGAGATCTCAATAACAAGCTAACCTTAGTTCAGGCCAATGCAGCACTTTTAACCTGCTGTTTTTAAAGTTTACCCAATATATATCTGCAGATTTCATAAGTTAGTTATCATCATTGAAGTCTTTTCTCATGTAACCTACAAGTCATACTGTTTTAATATCCTCCCATAGAGCAGTAATCTTACCTTTGTGTGGCTGGACAGGTGTGTTTTAGAGTGAAGGTAAAGTTATCCATTATTATATGTTATTAACTCAGGTAACTGTTAAACTCGCTTTGCTGAGCTCTTGTGTTGGAAACCAGCAGGAGGCTGAGCTTGTACTGTTGGTTGAACTGGACAGAGTTGGGACTGCTGCTGCTAAGTTACACAGGTAAAGTCACAAACAACCCAGAATCCATCACTCTCGTAACCAAGGTAACGCCCACTAATTAATAAGGAAAACACCTGCTTGTTGAGTTTAATTCAGACTAATTAAACAGCCATGAAACAAATCCTACTTTTATTATTATCCAAAGTGTGTGAAGGAGCTCTATCGCAGGTCCTTCCTTCCTGTAGCTGTCGGACTCCACAACCAGCACTGCTCCCAGTAGACCACTTACACACCAAAAACTGACAATAACCTGATATTTTCAGGTGGAATTTCATTCATTCATTAATTCATTCTCACTGTGCAATATCATTTTTCACTTGTGCAATTTTGTTAATAGTCTGTTTATTGTCAATACTGTATATACTGCTCCTTTTTTTATACTTCCTTCAATTTAAATGGTTCATATTTTGTTACACTTTATTTAGCTCTTTTTTTACTGTGTTAGCTGATGCATCTTGTTTTTTGCACTATCCCCTTTGCTGCTGTACACTGCAAATTTCCCCACCGCAGGACTAATAAAGGAATATCTTATCTTATCTTATCTTATCTTAAGGTTGTTGCTTAAACTGTCTAAACAACTTTATGGTGATTTTGGAGGATGTAGGTTGTGGTGCTGCTGAATGTGCTGCATTATACTGACAGGTGTTTCTATTTTTGTGTCCACCACATTTATGTCAATGAGCTAAATAACAGAAACACCTCTTTTTGTAATATAGTTCAACTGCACCACAAACTGCATCCTCCAAAATGATTATTAAGTTGAATCTGTAAAACAGTTTCAACAAAAACTGAACCTTCATGAAGGCAGGATTTGTTGTTGTATTAGACATTAGACTGCATTAGTTTTAGCTCTGTAGGTGTACCTAATAAACTGCATTCCTGTTTTGTTACACCAGTGAAAGGAATTGCAATGCATTCACATACTATCTGGCATCCAGCAAGTAGCTCCTATCCTGCATGCTTATGCATAAAAAAAACATGAATATTGCACAAACCTTGACATAATATTACATTCTGTACAGTTACATGTGTGCAATGTACATGATCATTACAATAGAAAATGCATAAAGAGCCACTGGTTGATAGTGGATAATACACCAGCAACGATTAATTGATTAATTGTCAACTATTAAATGAATGGCCAACTATTGTGATAATTGATTTGATAATCGATTTGACCAGCCTTAAAATAGCCTCTTTCTTCTTCTGCAGAGAAGTGTTCCTCACTCAGCTTTTCTCCTGAAACCTTGAGCTCTGCACATTTCACCGTGTAGCCAAAGGCGTTTCAGCATAAACTGTCAGCATCACACTGAGGGGATAATTCTCTGATTTCAGCTTCCTAAATGTGAATATTTTCTGGTTTCTTTCCTCCTCTTTGACAGTAAACCGAATATCTACCCAAACAGAGTATTATTTTAATTACTCGAAATATTCTACACTTATCAAAACTCAAAAAGCTATAAACAAAATATGTGTATTGGAATCAAATCTAGTGCATTAAAGTATGAAAATGTCAGGTGTTAAAAGAGTAAAACAAGAAAATATGAAAATAAAATAGTAAATTAAATGTATAATGTGTGTGAATACACTTTAAGAACAAGATAAAACAGGAACAGATCAGGGTTCATTTGTATTCTATGCTTTTTAATAAATTAATTACAATAGCCTTAACTGTATTTATAATTACTTTACTCCTCTATGACAGTAAACTGAATATCTTTGAGTTGTGGACAAAACAAGACATTTGAGGATGTCATTCTGTGCTTTGGGAAACACTGATCGACATTTTTCATAATTTTCGGACATTTTAAACAACTGATCGATTAATCGAGAGTAATTGGCAAATTTATTAACAATATGAAAATTAGTTGCAGCCCTAATGGTCAAACTGCCTTCACTCTATTATCTTTGTTGTAAATTTGTTACAGGATAGTCTTGCACAACAGTCTATCTTGCTGCTTAAAGTATTAAAATTGAAGAAGGCCTTGTAAAAACCTAGAAGCTGAAACATTTCACTGTGTCAGTGCGAATGTTTAGGAATCTCACAAAACCTGAAACAGCTTGAGCGTAACAATAAACTGTAACACTGGAAAAAGACATTTTATGGAAAAAAGGGCAGGATTTCTGAGTAAAACAGGATCAGACCTCTCTAAACGTCAATCAGGCCCTGCTGTTCCTCCTTAATCTCCATTTAGGATTCAGATGGTGTGTGAATGTAGTCAGTCTTGTGCAGTGAATGTGGAGGATTTATTAAAATAATCTGTAGAAAATTAAAGGACAATTTCCTTCAGAGCTCAAACGTGTTTTTTTAAGCACACCGATGAAGACGAGAGAGAGAGAAAGCAGACCAGCCTTAAAATAGCCTCTTTCTTCTTCTGCAGAGAAGTGTTCCTCATTCAGCTTTTCTCCTGGTTAACCTTGAGCTCGGCACATTTTCAGCGTGTAGCCGAAGGCGTTTCAGCATAAACTGTCAGCATCACACTGAGGGGATAATAAGGAGCTCCACACCAGCTCCTGTTAGGCCTCACGAGTAAGGCTGAACCGTCCTTTTACTGTAATTATCACTGATTTAACACGTGGCGGGAGATATCTGCAAATAGAAGCACACGTTCAGATCTGTCCCAGTTTGCATTGATGCAGATCGGAAATACTTTCCTTAATATTTAGCTCATGTTCTTATTAAAGTTATGCTTTATGTGCTTTTTTCTATTAGTATTTCTGATTAAAAACTCAAATATCCCAACATATCTTATTTAAAAAAAAAAAAAATTCTCTTCCTGAATTCAAGTTAAATATATTGCAATGATCAATGGGCAATTCAGTCACTACCTGCACCAATCAGCTGTTTGTAAGAAGTAAAAATAAACTGTGTAACATCCTACAGTAGCAGGGTGTGAAGATACTTCATGTGTTTTTTTGCTGCAGGTCTCTCTGACAGTGAGTCAGCACTTCAGTTCATAGAGACCCAAACCACCACAGACCTGCTGTCCTCTAGTGGTGGAAAACTAGACTCCCAACTCACTACAAGCTGGTGGATGATGTCAGCTATAATACATCTGTAGGTTATGGCTGACAAAAGTGTCAAACCCACTAAAATGTACAGTTTCAAATTGGTTATTTTATTGTAAAAGAAAAATAAAATAGAGAAAGCAAATGTCAATCATACACTAATCATCATCAGTATGTAATCATAGACTAAAACATTGTTTTGAAGTAGATGATCAGAGCAGGCATAGAGCAAATTTTGGTAAAGTAAAGTTCCATAGAAAAATGTGACTTTAGTAAAACTAGATAATAGTGCATTGCTCCTTATGGAGGACGGACCCTGCCAAAATAAAAATAAATAAATAAATAAATAAATGACTCGATAAATAAATATGCTATTAAATAAATGTAGGCATTAATTATTAATAAAATGTTTTGATTTGCTTCTCTATTTATTTAACTTTGTATTAATTTCACAGATGGATGGATATTTAATTTCCCCTTTTATTTATTATATTAACTTTTTAATTAATTAATTTATTTTTGCATTCATGTTTTTATTTATTTTACATGAATTAATTCAATATTAAATTGTATTTATTTATTTATTTATATTAACTTTTTAATTTATTTATGTATTTTTGCATTAATTTTTTATTTATTTTACATGTATTTATTAAATATTAAATTGTATTTATTTATTTATATTAACTTTTTAATTTATTTATTTTTGCATTCATTTTTTAATTTTACATGTATTTATTCAATATTAAATTGTATTTATTTATTTATTTATTTATATATTAATGATTTTGGAGGATGCTCCCAATAATCAACTTTTAATTAACAACTAATCCCTATTTTCACTCCACAATCAGATAAATCACACTTTTTTTTTAAACATGCAGCAGATTAGATCATTTTGATCCCAACGCCACATTGTCAAGTTTACAGTTTCAAGATTTGGCAGCTATAGCTCAGCCTCTACCTCGCCATCTACTGGACAACCAATTTTAAAGCACATTGTTGAATCAAATCACTAATAAACATATAAGTATCCCTCTGACCCAACAGACTAATATTTAAATTAATCCATATATTCTATCAAAACTCAAAAACCTATAAACAGTAAATATGTTTTAAATCAAATCTAGTGAATTTAAGTATGGAAATGTCAGGTGTGATTAGCATTTACTTTCAAATTCACTTGAGGTAGACCCCACTCACCTGTAAAATTGAGACTGGCAGTAATAGCGTCATCTTTCACAGACTATAAAGCAACCATATTATATATTAATCATAAGCAGGATGTGGAATTGTACAAACGTGGGTCATCCTATCTTGTGTGAGTGCAGAAAACGGCAGAATTAAATGGTATTTGAAGTTTACTGGTCATATTTTATTCCATAGAAAGAGATGAACAATATTTGAGGATATGACTGATGTAGAAAGAGCGGCTGGTTTGTTAGAGACAGCCAGGTGTTGGTGATTAGATGTAGAGGTGATTAGTATGCTGGAGATAAAACCACTGGGATGTGACCTTTCCACGTCTCTCATTACTGGCAGTACCTCAGCAAAACATGGACTAGATATTTCTGTAGAATTCCCCCCTGTACAACGGACATTAATAAAGGAAACCTTGATTTAAAAATAAAAACAAATCCACCAGTCATTGGCTACAGCCTCTGTCGTACTTCTGAAAGCGCCCGTCTGCTCAGGTAGCCGCCGACCTGTCTGGCCCAGTTTGTCGATGGCTGCAGTGTTTGATGGGAAGTGGCTGCAGTTATTCTGAGCTCCAGACTGAGTGACAGACAGACAGACAGACAGACAGACAGAGTGACAGATGGTAGAAGCAGCAGTTTGGCTTTCAGGGCAGATTCCCCACAGGCTGTCTGGGTCACTGCAGACACAGGGAGGTCACAAAGGTCGGCCTCTCCTCTTTGCTTTGTGTCCGGTCTCCTAAATATAGACAGGAGGCAACTGGGAGAGACTCTCTATGAAAGAGGAGAAAATGGCCTGGAGCTGTTGATGAGTAAGCGGTCTATAGAGGGTTTAGCTGTTGTTTCATTGAATTTAAATGTTCTGTCTAAGGGCAGGACTACCTGAGCAAGCGAGCGACACATCAGAGAATCTACTGATGTGAAACCCTCTGACACCAGACAAAACCATCTGCTCAGTTCCAGTCCGACCCCTACAGGGCACCTACAGGCAAGAACAATTAAAGAAAAGTCTCTAGCATTTATTGTCTGCAGGTGTCAAGTCTAATGCTGCATCCCAATTTGCATACTTCCATCCTACTGTTATTTTGAGTGCATAAGTATGCTAAAATGCAAGATAAGTACCCGCATGGTGTAAACGGTCAAGTGTGGAACGTTGGACACTTCTCACCCTCAACGGTCGCCATGCTACGTAGCGGATAGGGGAGGTTCCAGCAGCGATTGCGGTTGCTCCGTTGAACACCGCACTATACAAATGTAAGCACCACTATATTGTAGAGATAGAAGATGGAAGCCATCAGTATTGTTTATTAGGTCAATTTATTACACGGCTGTGTTGAATACTCGATTCTCATTGGTCAATCACGGCGTTCTACAGTCTGTTATTTCTTTATGGCAGACCGTTGCTATGTATAACAGACCGTTGCTATGGGCGCAGCTCTGATGTCGGACTCTGACGGACCGTTTTTATGTCAAATTATTGATTTCTTCAGTAAGTAGCTGTGTAATAAGCAGGATAACGTACAGCCAGCGGGTCATTGTCGTGAAAGAATCCCCTTCAAGGCGATGAGAGACCCCTCCGGCATCGCCCTGTCGGGGTTTCTTTCACAACAATGATCAGCTCGCTGTACGTTATCTCTTACTTAGCAGTCTGTAATGATTCGGAACGGCAAACGATAACGCTGCTAGCTAGCTAACAAAGGGCGATCGTCATTTCCGGCGAGTGTACAACAGCCATGTTTCATTTGAGACAACACTAGCCCGTTGAAATTCCCGCACTACACAAGAAGTAGATTGTGTACACGGTGTACTACATGGAAGTATCTGAATTGATGGTGCCTTCAAATGAAGCTTGTGTTTACAACATGGGAAGTCGTGTACACGATATGCTTGGCGTTCCAGTGGTTAAGTCGTGAAGAACACCGCCGCTAAGCAACGGCAATATTAACGTTACTGTCGACGTCTAGAAGCCACAGAGGCTAACAATTTAGCAAACTAGCAACTGGGTCATCATGCAGTAAATGCAAAGACATAATAATGACAGGAAAAAGATGAGGCTGTTGGGAATATCAACATTTTCCTGACATATTATAAAATTACGAAGAAAAACAATAACTGACTAAAATTACAATATATTAACTTATTATGCACCGAAAAATTAACCTCCATGGCCTGCGCCATTTCTGACAACGTCAACAAACACGTCACGAGTCGTGAACTCGGAGCTTTCAGAAACATTACTCTTACTAGGTCGTGAATACGACAAGAGGTGGGTGTTCATATGGACTCTTCTCGTGAACACGGTAAACACGACCCCATGTGAAGGCACCATGAGACGCAGCTTAAACTGCTGCAGTTAGAACCTTTCTTTTAGATCAGTGTCTCCCATCCTTTTTGACTTGCAACCCTGTAAAACAAGGTAATGTCTACTTGTGCAATGTTTTATTTTAAGAATGTCTGTTTTAATTAAAGGGACTGTTTATAACTTCTTACAAGTATAAATCATTGCGGGTCGGTGTCCCATGCGCGCTTGCGGGTGGCTACGCTGTTCAGACTCAGACTCCAACACAAACTACACGGAAGCAACAGGGCGCTGACTTTCGTTAACTTAACGGCCACAGGTGTCGCTGTTAACAAGCAATTTCTGATTCTTACACCGCCGCTTTACACGGTGCATGTTTGTCACCAAATAGCTCCCCATTGTGGAGAATCTGCAGGGTGATAAATTTAAATTGTTAGTTTGGGAGTAAGCTTTAGATCCGTTTCATGACGTGATTCAACAGTAAAAAGTGCCTTTACCATTTCAAACTATCACGTTTAAATAACCAGAATCAACTCTTCTCTTTATTCAAGAAACAGACTGAATGTTTATAACAGGAGAATAATGGTGAAACATTGATTAAATGGTGATTAAATATATCATCAGTGCAAAAATGCCAAACAAGCCTTCATCAACCTGATAAGTTAAACTAAAAGCAAAGCCATATCTATTTACGTTATGTTCAGAATTTTACATATTTTTTGTAAAGCATTCATAACTTTATCAAAAACAATTGTTATAAGCAAAAAAAAAACAATTACAGCTTTAAATGAAAGCAAAGCATTTTATTAGATGCTATATTGAAATACAAAAGGCACTGGATTTCGTTCTCTCGAAGCGATGCATACAGCGATGTGTGAATTAATACAAGTCTTTTATTATGTAATTATGGATGTAAGATCGAACATTAAATCAGACCGCTATCACTCGATGATCGGAGTCGTTCTTCAGGACTGCCAACGTGTGTTTACATCCAAGCTGATGTTTTAAAACAGTACATCAAATACACACACGTGTGCATGTTCTTCAATATAAGTAATCACATAGAAAATATACATCAGTACACAAATAATTTAGAGATTGGTGGTCGTCTTTGAGAGGTACAAGGAAGACTTGAAATTCTTTCAAGAAGTTTTTTATGTGGAAAAAAAGTGCAGTAGCAGCAGCAGCTGCATACTGGTGATGTTGAGACACTGGTTCTCTTTAAAGGAAGATAAGTGTTATGGCAAGGTTACACCGCTCTTGTAGAAATTATAAATCAGAGACACATCAGGGAAATTTGGGATTCAGGTCCTGCTTCTCCTGTCAAACCTCATTAGAGCTGAATACATTTCTACACTGTTAATCTTCATGAAAAATAAACCGTTCCTCCTCCTGCATTTACTGTCTGTTAGTAAAATCAATAGAATAGGCTCAGCCCATTAAAGCAAACTGTAAACTAATTTTATTAGCAAAATGTTCCATTTTTATACGCCCGTATTGCTTTGGTTTCCTTAGAAACAACTCTTCAAAGGCAGTGATCAAAGAAGCTGAAGCTGCTTCATAAAAAATGTATGTATATGATAGGAAACAAAAATCGGATGAAGTAATTTGGCCTAAATTGGCTGTTTACAAGCAAGAAATTAATGGAAGTAAAACACTCTGATTTCCTCTGTGGATATGATCTTTATGTAGAAACTCTATCATGTGACCAAATACCAAAATATACAGGATTTCTACCAGTTTTCTGACACCACAGTGGTTTTTCAGAAAGATCTTGGCAAAAGTTTGGCTCCAGACAAAAGACAAAGGCACATGTTTTAGTACTACAATCTGAAAGTGATGGGAATCCAGTGTGTTTTCTCCCACAGATTTAAATGAACAGTTACAGTAATAGTGATAAAATCTTGAAATCTAACGCTATACAGATCACGATTAACTGTGTGATTCAACTGTTACTTTTCTTCCTTATTAGAATGATATTTTGCAGCACATAAAAGAGAGATATTTCGCCAAAATAGGTTCAACAACAAAGAGAAATGCCTTTGAGACAGAAAAAAACCACTTCATCTTATTTATATTACAGGATCGGAGTCCACCAGCGGTGTGGAGAAACAAAAGCGTACTGCGCCCACATGAAGACATGTGATCAGCATGCCAGTAAACACACACATACATACATACATACATACACACACACAGTCACATATTACACTGAAGAGCATCGCCAAAAAGTGCACACAAAATGTACAAAGCCAGGACAAACTGAAATAGCGATCAGTCAACTTCATTCATGCTTTCCACCTCAGAATGCACTCAATGTGAGACTTCCCCCCCCCCCGACTGCAGTCCCTCTGCAGGAGACACGCTGAATGTGAGAAGCAAAGTTAAGGTGGGGGAATTACATGTGCACTGATAGTGGGGGTGAAAGGAGGGAGACTAATCATGTAGCCTCACCTAGCTCAAGGTCTATACGTTATCAGGTTAGATTATAATTTGAGACGGGAAGAAACACAATGAACCTCGGCTTCCTGATTCACTCAGCGTTGATTTAATGAATCATCTAGACCTGATAACGTATAGACCTTGACCTTGTTAAATGGAGCTCAGCTCATTCTACCATCATTTAGGGTCTCTGGAAAGCTCCCTGTGCAGCGGAGGATGCTGCACCAGCAGCAGCTGTCTGGAAGGTTTTATTGGTGAAGACGCCCTGCGAGAATTCCTGCTGAGCCTTCTGGAAACTGGCCCCGGTCCGGCGGTACATGCCATGGACCTGAAGAGAGAAGAGATGGTGAGCAAAAGGCTGCCCTCGGTCACAGTGGTTCAACGTCTGCTTTTGTATAAAGGAGACATATCTTGCTCTTTTGCAGGTTCATACGTTCATACGGGTTTCTACTAGAACATTTTTACATGCTTTAACGTTCAAAAAGCACATTATTTTTCTCATACGGTCTGTTGGCGGTATATTCTAATGAGCCTGCATGTGACATAGGAAGGGGAGCCAAATCTGAATGGCTTGTTGAATCACATGTTTTTCTGATCTAGACAGCTCATAAAAAAGCTGACTGGTTTGTCTTATTTCACAGTTTGTGGGTTGGTAGACACTCCAGACACCCAAATGTATGAGCACAAGCACTGAAAAAGTGAGCTTTTCATGATATGTCCCCTTTAATTGATTTTGGTCAAACTCCGTCTGCTGAAGTCGTTCTGAGATTTCAATGCAAACGGCAATTTTGGGGTCAAATTCCAAACTTGTATGTTAATACAACAAAACACTCAAAGTAAAAGCACAGATTAATCAAAGGGCATACAGTAGCTTTTAACCCACAAATTAGAACTGAACATATGAAAACAAGTGAATAAAGTCTCACCATCTTGAGCAGGATGATTGACAGCACGGCACAGATGGTGAAGAGGATGGCCACTATGATCATGATGGCTCCCACCGGCTTGTTTGCAGCGATGATGGTGAAGGCAGCGATCCAACCACTGGAGTCAACAAACACCGTTAACTTTTAGATGATGTCATGAACTACATCAATCAAACTGACGGGCATCTTCAACAGTATGTATAGAGGTACATATACAGTATGTATATATTCTGGAGGAGAGTTGGGTTACATTTAGGGAGAGAAGAAGAATGTGTTGAAGGAGCAGCGTGAAAGAAAAGCTGAGATGATACAAGAGGAAGAGGCAGAATAAAAAACTCATTCATATCACTCAATAATGAGCATAATAAAAGCGGTATTATTACAACATGAGTGCATGCTCTAGAAGATCAAATAAAACACATTTCAAAGTGACGGTAAATTAACATAAAAGTGCCTCTGTTGTTTTCAGAATATGTTGGTAAAACGGTGCTGCTTTGTGATTTGCATCTCATCTGCAAAGGAAGCGCTAAAAAACAAGTAAGTGTCCCCTTGACTGTGTCTGTTTTGATATTATGCAAAGCCATGATGAGATGAGAAGTACTGTTATAAAATGAAGAAGGGGGAAATGAAGAGCCACTTGGACCAGGGTCATTCTGGAAAGTGATATTTTTAAATCAAATGGCTTATTTAAAAAGTGTGCATCACGAAAAAGAGTCTGCACATTTTACAGGTTAAAATATAACATCAGACACAGAACTATGAGCCTTCACATACGCATGTATACGGGAATAATCCCAAACATACAGTAATTTAACATGATTGAGTTAAATAGTCCATATACTGTAGCAACAATAACTAGTTATCAAAGCAGAAATCAGTTGAATGTTACCCAGCCAGTGAGACTAGGACGGGCCAGGTCACAGAGAAAAAGACTTGAAGATTTGAAAATCTCAACAGAATCTGCCTCCTGAATTTGCATTGAGACTTTATTCCTTTACTCTGCGTAGGTGTGTGCGTTCACGCCATAGCCTATTTCTTGTCTTGCTTTTGACAACATCAAGCTCGCTCTGGTTGCTCTGGTGCTCTCTCACATAGTAGTAAACATTTTGGCTGCTCCAAAGGTCATGAAAAACACTCAGCTAGTATGATCAATTTATTTATAGAAATTCTGAATTATATATTTTAGAAAACAGAAAAGGGGCAAAAGTCTGGAAACAAAAATGTTTTTCCATACTCTCTTTTCTTTTTTTCCATACTTATCCAGACCTGGAAATTACTAAAATCAAATTCCATACTTTTCCTTACTGCGTAGGAACCCTGTTTTAAGTAGGAACCCTGGTGAGTGTTGGCAGAACGTAGCAGAGACAGTGAGCAGCAGAAACTTACAGAGTAACCAGCAGACAGAGAGGCAGCAGGCTAGAGGCTGAAGGATGAAAAGTCTCTGAAGGAATGCAGAAAAAATGAGAAAAAGAGTAAAAAAGAGAGAGGACAGCAGCTTATAGGCCGGCTGAAAGGTAGTACTTCTGATACTAAAGGCAAAGAACCACAAGTACACGGAACACTCCTTTAAAATCAATCAGGAGTCAATCAGTATTTTGTTATTAACATGTTCAGATTGGTTCAGATTTTCATGTTTTTCTTCTGACTAGTGTTAATTATTCATAGTAGGATTTGGCAAAGAAAAAGTGTGTAAGGTAATCAAGTTATAAAAAAACTTGTTTAAAAAGTCAAACCACTGTTAATTACAATCTATTTGTTTATGGATCAGTGCACACCAATGTGGTGGCCAAATCTACAAATTAATTGAATGGGATTTGGATTTGGATATTTTTTAACTTGCTGCCTGGACTTGGGGCTCATGCTACGTCTGAATGTACCTTAAACTTGACAAAAATGTCACACTTTTGAGACTTCACTGATCACCGAGGACACAATCCTAGCTTTATTTCATAAACTCTCCCAATGTCAACATGAAACATGCAGCGTGTGACTCACCTGTTGCCCCACTTGGGGATGCCGACAGACTGGATGATGAAGATCACCACTTGGCAGAAAAACACAAAGAAGAAGAAGAAGAAGCTGAAGGAGCTGTCAGTCCTGAAAATGAAAAAAACAACAACAACATAAATTTCACTTAAAATATAACACTTTGGAAAATACTTTCAAAGAATCTCTGACAATTTCAAAATAAAAGTGACGCATAACCTCATGAGAAGATTACTGATCCATTACTGTATGAACTAGCAGGTCATTCCATCAGTATAATGTTTGTATGAATGCATACAGAAGGCAACCAACTGTTTGTTCTACTAGGTTTTGTTGTTGTAAAAATGATGTATTACAATTCAGTAAGCATGTGCTGTGCATGTCTGACCAGGTGTCGGGGTTCAACAAAATAAAGGACGAGGTTGAAGCAAAGAATAGCGTGGCCAAGTCCATTATTTTCTATATTGGGATGTCGCAGAGTGTATTACTGTGCTTATACCATGGCTAACTATTAGATAATAACAATAACAATAACAATAATAATAATAATAATAAAAATAATAAACTTTATTTATACAGCACTTTTCAAAATAAAGTTATAAAGTGTTTTAAAAAAATAGAAATGGCACAATACATTAAAATAGTTTAAAAGTTATACAACATTGAGCAAAGGAGCTAAATATAAGAAAAAGTACAATAAGTAACATATATAATATATATATATATATATATATATATAATATATATATATATATATATATATATATATATATATATATATATATAAAATAATTAAAATAATCATTAAAATAAAAGTGAAAATTCAGGCCTTACAGTTTAATATACCTTAAGCATTTACTTAGAACAGAATAAAACTCTGTTGAATGAGGTGTTGACATGCAAACCAAAGAGAAAACAGTATTTTCCATGGCCACAGTATAATAAAAAAATACCACCTTATGTACAATAGTTAAAGCAAATGAGGAAAATTACATTCCTATACGACTAGGTTACATCTACCGCTATCACTAATACATAAGCTGCCTATGTAGGTTATTACAGGTGAGTGGCTGGCATGGAAACATAAGATTTCTTCTCACAGTTACTTAGCATTGAGTTCCTCTTGAAGGAACAGGCAAGCTAAGTATGATTATACTTGTTATAGATATCTACATGAATCGACTGTTGTATTATAAAGGCCACACACACATTTTACGATTTTACAGGTGGAGACTCACTTGAAGGCCTTGTAGACGGGCCGGTACCAGCAGAGGAAGGAGCAGGGAGCGAAGAGGATGAGCCAGAGAATGGAGAGGCCAAAGTCAACACCGTAGGCTGTATCGGCGGTGAAGTAAGCCAAACAAGCCAGCAGGTTGAGGAACAGAGTCACGCAGTTGACTGAAGAAACAGCGGAGAGAGACAAGAGTCAAAAATAATACCACTACTACTGCTGCTAATATCAGCATCATCTTCATTTGTAGAGCAGAAACACCTCTATTACTATGACTATAAAAGCTGTAAATACTGATGAACATACCACAACTTGTAAAAACATGATAGTATATGTAACTAAGCACTTAAAAAACATAATGCATATATAAAAGAGAAATTGGAAAAACGGCTTAAATTTGAAATATCAGATGATGACTGGCAAAACATGTGGAATATTCACCATACTTCCACCAATTTACAGACATAGATTAATGCTTTTTTGGAAATGTCAGAAAATAACTGTGTTTAGGAAATGGTATATTAAGTGCATAAAAGAGTTGTTGGTTCTCTGAAGGCAGTGTAGAGGGAAGCTACAGATATTTGGTTGAAATAATGTTACTAGCAAGTAAAAAAGCTATTACAAGGAACTGGGAAAAGGTAGCGCTGTCAACAAAGGACCAATGGCTAATAATCGTTGAAGAAATCTTCTTAAAGGTGCTAAATGTGAAATCGAGAGCAGATCTATTGCCTCTCAATGACCCTCAACATGGCGGTGACTGAGCCGGTGGCTTGCGCAGTTAACGGGGCTAGCAGCGCTAATAAGGAAAACAACGGCAACAAATCTGTTGCAAATCCGTTGCCAAAAAAGTCCAAGTGGGAAAAAAAGAAACACAAAACAATATGAAGCAGTACTAATACTAAAATGGAGATTATCTCAAAACAAGATGACATGTATGATTGTCCATAGTAAATCGTGATTAATTTTTTTTATCTGTTCAAAATGTACCTTAAAGGGAGATTTGTCAAGTATTTAATACTCCTATCAACATGGGAGTGGACAAATATGCTGCTTTATGCAAATGTATGTATATACTTATTACTGGAAATCAATTAACAACACAAAACAATGACAGATATTGTCCAGAAACCCTCACAGGTACTGCATTTAGCATAAAACAATATGCTCAAATCATAACATGGTAAACTGCAGCCCAACAGGCAACAACAGCCGTCAGTGTGTCAGTGTGCTGACTTGACTATGACTTGCCCCAAACTGCATGTGATTATCATAAAGTGGGCGTGTCTGTAAAGGGGAGACTCGTGGGTACCCATAGAACCCATTTTCATTCACATATCTCGAGGTCAGAGGTCAAGGGACCCCTTTGAAAATGGCCATGCCAGTTTTTCCTCGCCAAAATTTAGTGCAAGTTTTCATATACTTTATATACTTTATATATAAATATATATATATATATATAAAAGTCAATATAAGTCAAGGACTAAATAAATGTCCAAAGAAAAAAGACATTTTAATGTTAAATGCTCCATGGCACCAGCAGGTATCAGTATTACCTACATGCAAAGTGTTTATGTTGCCACAAGGTGGCATTTTTACAGCTCTGCCAGCATTGGTTATTGAAACACACTATATGTTTTGGTATCTCAGGTGTCTTTTCTGAATACAAAAAGGTAAAAATGCTAATACATAAAAAAATGTTTACAGCTCAGCCCTGATGTACACTTACAGTACACACCAATCATTTAACTGTACTTACACATCCAGAGATAGTACATCATCTTGCAGACTCTCTGGGCCTCGGGGGGGATTTCCTCTGAGAAGTCCTGATAGAAACATGGTTTGATGGGGAAGAACTTGGGCAGTGGAGGCCAGTTGTTCATTTTACCTGTTAAGACAAGACACAACATCTGTCCTGTTAGAAAGAAAGAGCTTGTCTCACCCCTAGAGGAAAAGAAAGACAAAAATTCGATCTGACCATAACTTAAGAATTCATATGCTAATTATGACAATTTCACACATGTCTTAACAGGATAAAATGATGAAGTGATGTCAGTTTGGACATATATGGATGTAAACTGCAACATGACTGGTTGGCGGAGGTGGTAATTCTAAATGTATTAATAATTCTATCTATTTACATATTTAAACCTTTAATGAGGAAGTAGAGTTAAAATGATCTGATAACATAGAGATTTTAAATGAAAATCTTTGCATTTCAGATGCTGTAACCTGCAAATGCTTGATATATTCATTTGATAAGTAGCTTTGACTAAGAATCTGGATCACAATTTTGTAATTCTGTGTTGTGCTAACAGCACAAACAGTGCAAACAACAGCCAGAGTGCTGACAGAGCTAACACTGTTAACATGGGGTCGGGGAACAGAAGGGTGGGCGCTACACTTCAGCGACGGCGCTATATCCCATCTGTGCCCACGGCGTAATTTAAAATTTTCAAAATCAGTCAAACCGAAAAGTGAGTTTTTCTTATCAAACTATATTTAGTTTTTTTGCACATGGGACTACCGTTTTTTCAAAAATGATAGAAAATGCCGTAGAATAAGCAGTAAAAATGTAGGGATTTTTAGTATTTTCAGTACACAAATTTGAGGGGCTCCTATCTACATATTCCATATAAATAAAAGTTGCACAGAACTATTATATCTCCTACATATATAGAGATAAATGGATTAACTCGGCAAACAGCAAATAAAGTTGAAAATCCATGTAAATTTAAAACCAAGCTGAATGGTGATACAACATCCATGGGTGCCACCAGAATAGTTTTCAGATTTTTTATTTAGTTTAATATGAATTTTATACTCTGCCATTATATCATATTATGAAAAATGTGTTTTTTGGGTGGGTGCATGATATGGATTTCACTTCAGTGTATTTTTCACAGCCTGTGTGCAAGAATGTTTTTACATTATCTCTGATACATATAATGCACACATTGCATATTGTGTTGTGATAGTGCTGCAGAGGGAGGAGGAGAGGTTTTGTCTCTAATGACCTGACGGGCCTCGGCTCTGTAGCTCCTGCTCTCTGCGGTCCAGCTCGGCAGCTTTTCTCTCCAGCTCCTCCTGCTGCCTCAGCAGATTGGCCTGAGCTGCAGCAGCAGTCGCCTGAAGGCGAAGAAGGAGAATCAGAAACACTTTACTCAACAACACATTGAATGCGCAGGAATTTATCTTGCTGACATTAGTGCAGAGACACATCAGCAACTCTCAGGAGTTTCACATTATATACAAATGCACAGACACAACAGGACAAATGAAAAATGATTCACTATATCTAGGGAAGGGGTGAGCCACTGTTAATGATTTTAGAAGCTGCATGTAGACGTCAACATAAATAAGGGGCGAAAGGCAGATGGAAAATCGTGCATAAATGAATAACAGATGTAAATAAACACATATATACATTAAAAATAATATAAATAATACAAAATAAATAAACAATAAATGCAAACATAAATAAATCAATTTAAAAAATATACAAATAATACATTAATAAATAAAAGGGAAAATTAAACAGAAGAGTAAATAAATAAGGGAATTTATACAAAGATAAATAAATAAAGAAGCAAATTGAAACAGAAATATAAATTTATGTCACATTTTATCAATTAATGGCTACATTTATTTTTAATGTTATTTTCGCTTTATTTAATGTCATATTTATTTATCTATCGAGTCATTTAGTTATTTATTAATTATTTTTTTATTTCAGTAGGTTCCGCCTTCCATAGCTCAACAGCCATTCTGAGTATTGCAAGTGTTTATAAACGCATACATGTATTTTTAAAAAGGACACGTTACAGTATGTAAAACCAAAAATACATATTTATGATCCTCTGATGTCTGACTTGGCAGAAAAGGGAAGGACACAGGTGATCTTCAGTGCTATTTATAAATATTCATAAGACGATCAGTGGAACAAGGAGACTCATTATAATATTGTGTAAACTTGAGTACATGTGTGTGTGTGTGTGTGTGTGTGTGTGTGTGTGTAGCCACTAAACATCCTCAAGTATCACTTGCTATTTGAAGAGACAGTACTGGGAGGCAGAATGGATGGCTAAGCTCTTAGTCACATATGGTTATTATAAATATTACAGTTACATGTCTAAAATAAGCAAACTGTTGGCTAAAGGTATAATTCACACTGAATATATGCTGCCTGTATGTCAGATGTTTTTGGGTTCTCTAGTCTTAAGTCTATGTAATTAGCTCTGGATCTTGAACCGGATTCTTGGAACCTTGGTGCTATCTAGTGCAGAGGTTCTCAATATTTTTTGACCCCTTACAAGATAGAGAATATGCCGGGGATCCCCTCATGTATGTCGCTTGGGAATAATTTGACGTAGCCTATTTTGTACACTTCTATAATCGCTATGTGAAAGAACAATACAAGAGAACGTTACTCCAGCTGTAGCTTCAGCCGTGCTGCTTTGAACGGAGCCATGTGGAGGCGTGGCTGAGGTAGGATGACAGAGCGCCAGCAGACCTGAGACCAGCCGACCACGGATCATGAATGCATAACATAAATAAATAAAAGTAGCGCGATGAATGTATCTAAATGTAACAAGATAAAAGTAATGAATTTTCTCTAAAGATCTACTCAAGTAAAACTACTCTAAAAGGTTAATTGAGTACATGTAACTCGTTACTACCCACCACTGACGATGCCTAACTTCATTGATTGAAACATATAAATTAGTAAATAGGAACCGGCAGAGGATCGGTCAGTAGTGGCTACTGGGTAGGGTCGTATTTTCTTTTCTTTATTTGGTTCATTAACTTAGCTATTTATTTAATTCAGCTACCTTAGTTAATCATGTTCTGTGTTCTTTTGTACTGCCTTTATTTTGTGTAAAACTGAAGCATACAGCTGTACCAACTGTGTGAACAATAACAGAGCTGCAATATACTGTATATGCACACACAAAATAGGAACAGGACCCTGGGAAGTACTGCCCTTCACATCTACTTCAGAGTAGTATTTTTGAACTGCAGCAGATAAGTGGAGGGTTTGGCAGAGAGAGAGAGAGAGAGAGAGAGAGTATGTACTGTAGTGTCCAGTAATAGGTGACTCACCTTCGGACTGGGCTCTGTAGACGGCTGTAACACTGCAGGCTGGTAGGGAGGGGGGGCGTCGGTTGGAGTGGTATGAGTAGCTAGGCCATCCTGAAAAACAATAATAAGCAAACGAATGACAGTGATTGTGAGGAGATGTACAAGGATGAGACAACAAGACCAAGACAAACGAGAACATGAGGGAGGAAAGGAAATGAAAGTTAGGGAGCGTTAAGAGGAAGCAGGAGGAGGATGGGGAGTACGAGAACAAAGAAAACAAGGAGACTAACAAGGAAGAGGAGAACAAGAACAAAACATAAAGGAAAAACAGCAAGTAGGGCATGATCAAGATCAAATAAGAGGAGAAAAAAAGATTGGGTGGTGAAACGTGAGTAAGAAAAATAACATTTAAACACATACAGATAAAATAATACAGGTTGAAAAAAGATGAGGACCATGAGGAGAAAAAAAAATTAAAGGGATAGTTTGGGTTATTTGAAGTGAGGTTGTATGAGGTACTGATCCATAGTCAGTGTATTACCTACTGGAGTTTGGAGCAGACAGGAGTTACCGCACAATGTACTGCTGTGGACGGGGCCGACAGCAAACGTATTTTAGCCCCCTAAAAGCCTAACCTATAAAAATCAATATAGGTTTAAGTGTACGCTATATTTAGAATATTTTCACTGGTTTACCTTGGTGGGAGACAGCTATACAGTCTATGTTTCAGACAGGGAACTGAAGCCGTTATCTATGCTCTAGCCAAAGCCACCAGACTCCATTGAAAAAAACAGCAATTTTATCAAGCGTAACACAGGAGTTGCTGGTCTACCGTTGCCTCGATCTGTTAGTTTGTGTTATTGTGTGACTTTGGTTAGTTCGGATTCACACAAATAAATGAAACGATCAATGCAGCGGTAGACCAATAACCTCTGTGTTCTGCGAGGTAGAATTACATGTTTTTTCAATGGAGTCTGGTGGCTTTGGTCGGAGAATAGATGAACACAACGGCTTCAATTCTCCGTCGGAAAGGGCAGTGTGACGGCGAGGTAAAGCGGTGAAAATATTCTAAATATAGTGTACACTTATACTAATATTCTTTTAGGTGGCTAAAATCTGTTTTGCTGCCAGCCCCGTTCACAGCAGTACATTGCTTTGGTTCAGTGTGGTAAATTCTGTCTGTTTCTCCGAACTGGGGGCGTGCCGACCATCACCTACTGTAGGTAATACACTGACTATGGATAAATACCTCATACAATCACACCAGAACTATCTTTAACTCCCTTTAATGATAAAAAAGTAGAAGAAAAAAAAAACAAGTTGATAAAGGACACAGCTTTTAGATGTCTTACTGTGGGATGAGCAGGGAATGGGTTGTACTGGTCAACTGGATCTGTGTTGATGTTGGTCGCTTGTGTGACCGACGGATCCTGGAACACAACAGAACAAAACATGTGTCATTCTTCATTATCAGCCACTCAGCTAATCACCACAAATATATATCTACATAAACCAGATCAACTTTAACAAAATGAATTCTAACAATCTCAATTGCTCGATTGCTTGAATCAGAATCAGAAATACTTTATTGATCCGCGGGCGGAAATTGGGACGTTTTTAGTTGCTAGCATATAAAAGCATAACGAAATGTAAAAAAAGAGAAATAAAGAAGGATGTAACATGTAAATTATGTACAAAAACAGAACAACACCCAGTGTTATATAACACAACAGCGACAAAATAGAAAACATATAACCAAACAAATAATAAACTAAGTAACTAAGGAAAAAATAAATAATAATATTATAATAGAAAATAAAAAGAGTACAACCTTGGACTAGACACAATCAAATGAACAATCAGTTTTCACCAAAACAAATATTTACTGCTGTTTATCTTATCCTCAGAAGAACCTTTTCCTAGAAACTTTCATTTCCTGAAACACTGACGGTAAACCTAAAGGAAAGTGAGTCCAGACTATGGAATCTGGAAACATCTTTGACCAAGTCATAAAATGAAGTACGATAACATCCAGCTGTTGTTGCAATAACCTCTGATGAATCATTACCTTCTTAACAGAGGTTAGGCTTGGTAAACATTAATTGACTCAAGTGTATGATGACAGACGTGATGATTAATTCAGTAGTTTCTGACTGATATGAGAGGCCGATCTGCAGCGTCTGAGAAGTTTAGAGCAGATTTTGGTCCTGATGAATTCCATGAGTTTTCCAAGACATTCCTTGACTAAATCAGAGCACACCCGTGACCTAAAAACCTGTAAATGCCTCACTGGACTTTTAACACAACTGTTCCAGTTGAACAAAAATCCTAATTTAGTTCATGCATCACGTGCAAACTAGCTGAAAACCAATCTAATGTTGGTCCTAAATGTTGGCTTGTGAAAGTGCCTTGTCAGTATTTGAATGCTTTGTTTTTTGTTTTTGTAACATCTGTTACCGCATCTGTCATCTGTGCAGTTGTTTTAATAGAAAAGGCAGCAAAATGGATTGTGGGTATTGCAGGACTTTTGTGAGCTCAACCGATTAATCAATTAATCAATTAGTTTTCAACTATTAAATTAATCACCAACTATTTTGATAATCGATTAATTGGTTTGAGTAAATTCACTGATTCCAGCTTCTTAAATGTAAATATTAGTATTAATAGTTTCTTTACTCCTCTATGGCAGTATACTGAATATCTTTGAGTCGTGGACAAAACAAGACATTTGAGGACGTCATCTTGGGCTTTGGGAAACACTGATCGACATTTTTCACCATTTTCTGAATTTATAGAAAATCGATTAATCAAGAAAATAATCAAAGGATTCATCGTCAATGAAAATAATTGTTAGTTGCAGACCTAGTTGATATACAATAAAACTAAAGCATAGCTAAACCACACTAACAAATGTCATAACTGTTTCTAGAATATATCTGTGTCAATTTCTCCTTTTTAGGTTTGAGAACAAGAACCTCACATGATGATAACCCAACAACACATCACCCCTCACTGGACATGTGATCAAAAGTGTGACGTTACTCATGATTACTTATCTGCTAATGACACACCTGTAAACATTCCCAGCAGGAAACACAGGGTTGTCTATACATCAAACTTTTTTGAGGGGACAGTTTGGAGCAAAAACATAGCTCAAAAACAAAACTAATCATATCCTTATGGATTATTCAAAACATATCATCATGCCAGGGTAGGATTTAAATGACAGATGACATCTTTTAAGAAGTCTTTGTTGATCGTCACAGCCTATGGAGGTATTCAAAACAGCATATTATGCTAAATGTGTGTCTGAGTCACAACTGAGAGACAGCTTGTGTCTTTTGATGACACAGCATAGACAGCAATGGATGAAGAAATCTATAACCAACATCTAAACCTGTCTGAAATAAGGACTAAGCTGGGACAAGCCAAAACAAGACGACACCATGTTCAAAATAACAGCAGTGGGGTGTGGAAACACACACAAAAACACCTCTCTACCGATACTGATGTAGAGCTTTATATCAATCAGGTCTGAAAATGTGACAAATTATAACCCAAACAGGTATATTTGGGATAAAATCAGCATGATACTCTGACCTCAAAGTCTGTGTGCCAGGAAACTTGCTGTGATAACTGTTGATTGCCTACAGTAGGTGTGGCTGCAGTTGGATATTGCTACTTAATAGATTTAAGTCACTCACAGTGCCAACATTTTTTGGAAGTACATGGTCATAAAAGCGCACTGTAGATTAGGGGGGGGAAAAAGCACTTCAAGGTCACAAAGGGTGCCCAATTTCAATTATTTTTGCCCTCCTGATTTTTGCCCTCCTTCAGTCCACCTGAACCGCTGCATTACACCATAGACAACATAATCCAGCTGCTACGACATGTAGGTTATTTATTCAGTCACTTCCATACCCAGCAAACAAACCGTGGTCTACACTGACGTCACGGCCACTGTGTGCACCTGATATAATAAAGTGTGACTCTGCACTACTGTAAAAGTGACTGCGTTATATAATCATAATCATAAAAGACGTTTCACAGATTCTTCATTTTGATATGTAGTGCGATATGAGTGATTTACCAAATATGTTACAAAGGTATATGTGGAGCCATTTGCTCTTGAGACATGAATTTCTTGTTTTTTATACGGTATATCGCCCTTTGCTGCTTCTATGACAATCATTCTTCTTTTAATGTGTTTCACGCAAGTGCCCAAATTTTATGAATGTGCAATATTCAATCACTGGAGTGCCCCTTTAGAGGTCCATGTTGACATAATGTAAGCAATGTGTGCACCTGATATAGTAAAGTGTGACTCTGCACTACTGTAAAAGTGTCTGCGTTATATAATCATAATCATAAAATACGTTTCACAGATTCTTCATTTTGATATGTAGTGTGATATGAGTGATTTACCTAATATGTTGACATGAATTTCTTGTATTATATACATATATCGCCCTTTGCTGCTTTTATGACAATCATTCTTCTTTTAATGTGCTTCACGCAAGTACCCAAACTTTATGAATGTGCAATATTTATATTTGTTTTTTTCGTTTTCTTTTTTCTGTAGCTGCTTGCCAATTTTGTATTGATTAGTACATGGACATTTGTGATTATATATTTTTTTTACTCTATTGGTGATCTATCAATTTGTAACCCCACCCTATATAATTTTGCTTAAATACCAATAAAAAATTGATCACAAAAAAAAATGAATGTGCAATATTCAATCACTGGAGTGCCCCTTTAAAGGTCCATGTTGACAAAATATAAGCAATGTTTGCATGCAACTTGTCCAAACAAATTTGGAAAAGTCTGGAATGCATCCTTCATCTGAAATGTGAGGATACATCCCAGGGATCATGTCATTTAAACCCAGAAAAGTTCCGTTTGTGTCCCCCCATTTGTCTTTTTGTTGTTCTCTTGTAATGCAAATTTTAGAGCTTTTAGTGTTTGTGAATTGTATTTTATCTCTATTTGTGGCTGCAACTCTGTGTTCTTGCTGCTGACCGTCTTGGCCAGGTCTCCCTTGGAAAAGAGGTTCCTAATCTCAATGGGACTAACTTGGTTAAATAAAGAGTAAATTAAATCAAATAAAAATTTTAATTTCCAGTGCAGTCCAGAAGAGTTAATCAGTAAGTCCACTTTGACATCATTTGACTAAAGAAACACTTTCATCTGTAGGTCAGCTACTTGAACATGGAAGCAAAAGTGACAGATGGCCTATAACTTCTGAGCCCTGTACAATACTAACAGAACACAGCAGACCAGACGTTATCCGGATATACATACATACAATACATTTTTCTGACATAAACACAATGAAGTTACAGAGCTGTTTGTAGACTGAACAGACTTCCAGGCTACATCCTGTAGGTTAGCATTTCTAATCAGAGAGCTAACCAGAAGGTACAGTAGCTAGCCTGAAATAGAGTGTCTTTTGGGAATGTACAGGACTCCAAAATTATATAAAATCACATCCAACATATTAGGAAATCCGCCCAATGATATAAACCCCTCTCAAAGTGAATAGTAAAGGTTTTAATGTGCCTAAAAAAGGGTTTGACACACATTCCTGGTTGGCTACAGTTTAACTTCCTGCAACTAAGCAAGCAGAACGCCCCGCCCTCTTTTGAAACAAAGAGCGCTGATTGGTTTAAGCGCTGTCAATCATGTCATCTTTGTCCAATGGTTGGCAGGAGAGCGGATTTAGATCCCTCCCCCACATCCACCCGACAAGTTTCCTGACGTGCTGGCTACCTTCTAACGAATATGTCACAGCTCGACTGAGTCTTTACCAGCTAAATATGATCTAAAAACACACACTTACATTGAAAGGGTTGTCGCCGGCAGGGTCTGCGAACGGGTTGTTATCAAATTCCGACATGTTGATGTGGCTGCGGGCCGGTTTGTGCTCTGTGAACGGAATAAACAACAAACTCTGCTCCGTCAGTTAGAGTTGCCTCTCAGGACACTTCCTCGAATGAAGCTACGGTGCATGCGCACTCAGTCAGTTGGACTGTGACGCGTTGGTTCTTTTTTTTTTTTTTTATAATTTCTTTATGATAGAAAGTCCAATACAAAAGACGTATAAGTTATATCATTATCAATATATATATATATATACACTGTATATATACACATATATATACATATATACACTGCAAATGTCCCCACTGCGGGACTAATAAAGGAATATCTTATCTTATATATATATATACACTGTATATATATATTGACTACTACTACTACTACTAGTACTAATAATAATAATGATAATAATAATAATAATAATAATAATAATGAAAACTGTCATTTTTATTATCAACGGATCACATAGATACCAATAAAATAAAGCTTCTGTACAGCTTTGTAAGTAATATGAAAATAATTACTAATAATTAAATTGATTTTTTATAGTGACGTATTATGTCAAACAAATTATATCATACTACTACTACTGCTAATACTAATACTAATACTAATAATAATAATGAAAACTGTCATTTTTATTATCAATGGATCACATAGATACCAATAAATCAAGCTTCTGTACAGCTTTGCAAGTAATATGAAAATAATCATTTATTTTTTCAAAAAATGTATAATGATGAATTATGACAAACAAATTATATCATACTACTGCTACTAATAATAATAATGAAAACTGTAATTTGTATTATCAATGGATCACATCCATACCAATAAATCAAATAATAATAATAATAATTTTCAAATAATATGAAAAATAATTTCTAATAATAATTATTATAATTTTTATAGTGATGAATTATGTAAAACAAATTATATCATAATACTACTAATAATAATAATAATGATAATGATAATAATAATAATGAATTATTAAATAGATTTTTTTATAGTGACATATAATGTAAAACAAATTATATCATAATACTACTAATGATAATGATACTAATAATAATGAATATTACATTTTTTTATAGTGACGTATAATGTAAAACAAATTATATCATAATACTACTACTAATAATAATAATGATAATAATAATAATGAATAATTATTAATTTTTTTTATAGGGATGAATTATGTTAAACAAATATAATACTACTACTAATAATAATAATGATAATAATAATGAATAATTAAATAGATTTTTTTATAGTGACGTATAATGTAAATACAATTATAACATAATACTACTACTAGTACTAATAATAATAATGATAATAATAATGTATAATTAAATTGATTTTTTTTATAGTGACGTATAGTGTAAAACAAATATCATAATACTACTACTACTACTAATAATAATAATAATAATAATGATGATAATAATAATGAATAATTAAATTGATTTTTTTTATAGTAACATTATGTAAAACAAATTATATCATAATACTACTACTACTAATAATAATGATAATGATAATACTACTGAATAATTAAATTGATTTTTTTTAAAGTGACGTATAATGTAAAACAAATATCATAATACTACTACTAATAATAATAATAATAATAATGATGAAAATAATAATAATGAATAATTAAATTGATTTTTTTTAAAGTGACGTATAATGTAAAACAAATATCATAATACTACTAATAATAATAATAATAATAATGATGAAAATAATAATGAATAATTAAATTGATTTTTTTATAGTGATGAATTATGTAAAACAAATTATATCATAATACTACTACTACTACTTCTACTACTACTACTACTAATAATAATAATAATAATAATAATAATTAAATTGATTTTTTTATATTGATTAATTATGTAAAACAAATATCATAATACTACTAATAATAATAACAATGATAATATTAATAATGAATAATTAAATAGATTTTTTTATTGTGACGTATAATGTAAAAAAAAAAAAAACTCCACTAAATCGCTAGTCGGGTCGTGACGTCACCAACGGTCAAACCAGTGTGACAGCAGCCATGGAGGAAGTGAGAGGTGAGTGAGATCTTCTCCTTCATGAACTAACTCTGTTAAATCATCTGTTCCGTCGATAAACATGTAGCTAGCTGATGGTGCAACGGTTTATTTACTTATTTACATTACAGGATACCTGATGCGGGTTATTGACACGACGGGACTGAACAATAAAGCTCGTTGTTGAGCATCAATATCTCAGCCGGCGGTTTGTTTGTTTAATGGTGGGCGGATCTGGTGTTTAGCAGCACTACAGGGAAATAACATGTAACGTTAGCTACTAGGCCGTTTGACCACATATAATATGCGTAAACGTTACAGCCGAAGTGTTGCTATATGTTAAACAAACCGGTGAACAGACTCAGAGCCTCACAAAGAGAACCCTGCTTACTGTGTGTTTCTACTGTGTGAATGAACGTTGCATCGTCAATGTCTCCCAGACTGAATCTGTCCCCCCTATTCTACTGTTTTACTGTTCTACTGTTTTACTGTTCTACTGTTTTACTATTCTACTGTTTTACTGTTCTACTGTTTTACTGTTCTACTGTTTTACTGTTCTACTGTTTTACTGTTCTACTGTTTTATAATGAGGGTTTATATTTAGGGAAGCTGTGTGTGATTATTTCTCCATGTCACAAATATGCCTTGAGTAAGACACTTGCGACAGGGGTGCATTGTATCTACTGAAGATTACTGACAAACGAGTGCATATATAAAACACATGGTCATGTTTTTCACTACAAATTGTAGGTTTATTGTTTTGTTTATTTATTTTTGCACAATTTAAGACTATACAACATAACAAAAAAAAATAAAAAAGAATAATATACAGTGCAGGAAGAGGCAAAAAAGAGCTTATCTGAAGCCTCCACCTAGAGACAATTAGGACAAGATATATATAATAACAACAATGACAATACAGTAAGGTTGTAATATACTGATATTAAGTATAGTTAAAATGAAGTAAACATGTCAAAAAACATGCAATTCATATCATATCGTATCATAAAAGCATTTGTTTTTTAATGTAAAAAGTACTAGTAGCTAAACTTGTCAAATACATGTTGTGCAGTATGTCCCCCTGATATGTAGTGCAGTAGAAATATTAATGAGGAGAAAATTAAAATATTAAAGTAAAGTACCTCAAAATTGTTCTTAAGTATAGTACTGGAGTAAATGTACTTAGTTACATTCCACCACTGCAACACGATGAACAGTGAGGCTGAACATGTACATGATGAAGAGTACACCTGTAGGAGGGGTAACAAAAGAGGGTTGTTTTCACAGTTATAAAGGATTGGAGGTCCCTGGAATATACTGGATTCAGTTCTGTATTCACTGTTTGTTTGTTGAGAATGTTTTTTTCCTCCTCAGTGTTTCCCCTGACCTGTGCCGTGCAAAATTATGCGTGGGGGAAGATCGGGCAGGACAGCGAGGTGGCCAAACTCGTGATTGGTGGAGACCCAGTAGCTGTTGTAGAGCATGGCAAGCACTATGCAGAGGTAAGGTTATATATTACTGGGAAGGTACTGGTTCAAATCATAAGACTGGACCTTGAAAAAGACACTTGCAACAGAGGTGTATCTGTTGAAAATTAAGTGTATATAAAATGCATGAACAGGTTTTTGACTACAAATTGCTGATTTTAGGTGTAATTTAAAATTAACATGTCAAAAACATGTAATTCCCCCAGAAATGTAGCTTTAATTTTATTGTGAACAGCAGTTCTAGGTTAACTAGGACTGCAACGATTAATTGATGAATCCATTAGTTGTCAACTATTAAATTAATTAGCAGCTATTTAGATAATTGATTAATTGGTTTGAGTAATTTTTTAGGAGAAAAAAAAAATCAAAATCCTCTGATTCCAGCTTCTTAAATGTGAATATTTGTTGTCTGTTTTTTTACTCCTCTATGACAGTAAACTGAATATGTTTGAGTTGTGGATAAAAAACAAAACATTTGAGGATGTCATCTTGGGCTTTGGGAAACACTGATCGGCATTTTTCACCATTTTCTGACATTTTATAGACCAAACAATTAATCAATTAATCGATAAAATAATTGACAGATTAATCGACAATGAATATATTTTCCGTTGCAGCCCTGAGGTCAACTAATGTAATTTAGTTGAGACAGAGTTGGAAAATTGGTTTTCCTTCCAGATTTCTGACACATAACATACTAATTATTTGACATTAAATTGTAGGATCCCTATTAGACATTCAGTGTAGTTTGTTAGGATAACTGCACTTGTTTAGCAACAGATGGTTATACTTATTGTCGGCATTATAGGATCTTATAAGATTTTGTAATTTTTCTCTACAGCGTTCACATTCTGCATCCGTATAAAGACCCATCATTCCTTCCAAATTTGACAAATCAGATGAGCCGTGTGACACTGGTATCATTTTCAGGGTTTAAAATGTGGTTGTCTAATGCTCAGTGCCTTGCCAGAGAGCCTTGTTATCGTCATGCCTTTCATAAGTCTTTCTTTATTTAGCTGCAGCAGCTCTGCAGGGTTTGTCATGAAGGTCATTAGTTCAGGTTGTGACATTGTCATGTACCACAAGTCACATTAATATCACATAGTTTGTCATATTAGCTTCCATGCTTACAGTCAGAGGGTGGTACGGATGTTTAACACTACATTACAGTACGTGACTTATCGTTAAGCACGTCTGCAACAGTTGTATGTCCTATTATTACCATAAATGTCAGGTGAGAGATGATCATGATCCTTGTTTGCCTATACATTTGTTCAGTTGCATTCCAGTGTTTTGTTTTAATTTGCCTAAAGGTATGGAGGACGGAACCTAAAATAAAAAAAATGAATAAAAAAGTGACTCGATAAATAAATAAATAAATATGTCATTAAATGTAACAAAAATAATATTAAGAATAAATGTAGTCATTAATTAATTGATAAAATGTGACATAAATTGATTTATTTTCTTTCTTTCTTTCTTTCTTTATCTTTGTATTAATTCCCTTATTTACTCTCTAGATATATACAGGTTTGAGCCTCAGTCAGTGTTTGTCCACCAACAAGTGTGTGTCCTTGAGAGACAGTATCCTTCATTTACATTTAAGGTATTAGAGTAACCCTCTTATCCACAGTGATCTACGCTCAGTGAGATGGTTAGGATTCTTCTCACTGAGTATAAATCACTTTGGATTACAGCAGCATTAGATAAATTGATTTAATGTAAATGTGTGATAGTGGGCCTTTCTCTCAGAGGGCCTGGGGACAACAGGGACAGAAGCTTGTTAACAGAAGATAAAGGAGGGAAGCAACAGAACTGCCATGTCCACATCTTTCAAGTTGTAGATCAGGATTTTCACACATCAACCTTCACTATACACTAGACCAATAACTTGAAAAAATTCCAATATAGGACATAACATTTCTGTCTCTGCTATCTCCTCCAGTTGTGGATGGGTGCCCACCCAAAAGGTGACGCCCAGATTAAAGACAACAGGATCTCACAGACCACGCTGGGCCAGTGGATCGCCCACTTCCCCGCCTGCCTGGGCTCCAAGGTCAAAGACACCTTTCAGGGTCAGCTGCCCTTCCTCTTCAAAGTCCTCTCTGTCAATACAGCCTTGTCCATACAGGCCCACCCCAACAGAGTGAGTACACACACAAACACACACCTACGCAGTGTTCAAATTCTGCGTAAAATGACTCATTATTCTGTATTGGGAAATTATTTAGCATGGATTAAACAATATACTGTTTTTTGCGTTTGACTACAGCCGATTAAAATATGAACCAGAAAGCAGTAAAACAAAAATCACCTATAATTTCACACTATCATCACTGTCCTCAGAATATACATAGGTATCAGACAAGTAGCATTAGTATTTAAATATTAATTGTGATATACTTCACCACTTACAACTGTAGTGAGTTCCTACCAACGGGAGACATTTTTACTAAGGAAATATAAATGTGTCTGTGATTGTTGCCCAAACCTTAAAGGGGACGTCCACTAACTGTATAAGTTGCTAAAAGTCTAAAAAAAAAGATCTGAAAAATGTCTGAAAAAAAGGTCTGAAATAATGTTGGACAAAAAAATGTCTGAAAAAAAATATCTGAAAAATGTTGGACAAAAAAATATCTGAAAAATGTCGGACAAAAAAGTCTGAAAAAAAATATCTGAAAAAAGTCTGAAAAAAAATATCTGAAAAATGTCTGGAAAAAAATATCTGAAAAATGTCTGAAAAAAAAGACTGAAAAAAAATATCTGAAAAGTTTCTGGAAAAAAATATCTGATAAATGTTGGACAAAAAAAACTCTGAAAAAAAATATCGGATAAATGTCTGGGAAAAAAATCTGAAAAACAATATCTGAAAAAAGTCTGAAAAAAAAATCTGAAAAATGTCGGACAAAAAAAGTCTGGGAAAAGTCTGAAAAAAAAAATCTGAAAAATGTCGGACAAAAAAAATCTGAAAAATGTTGGACAAAAAAAGTCTGAAAAAAGTCTGGAAAAAAAATCTAAAAAATGTCTGAAAAGAAATATCTGAAAAATGTCGGACAAAAAAAGTCTGAAAAAAATGATCTGAAAAAAATGTCTGTAAAAAAAATCTGAAAAAAATGTCCTAAAAAAAAAAATCTGAAAAATGTTGGACAAAAAAAGTCTGAAAAAAAAGATCTGGAAAAAAAAATCTGAAAAATGTCAGACAAAACAAGTCTGAAAAAAAGATCTGAAAAAAAAATTTGAAAAATGTCGGAAAAAAAAGTCGGAAAAAAAAGATCTGATAAATGTCGGACAAAAAAAGTCTGAAAAGAAAGATCTGAAAAAAGTCGGACAAAAAAAGATCTGAAAAATGTCGGACAAAAAAAGTCTGAAAAAAAAGATCTGAAAAATGTCCTAAAAAAAAGTCGCTTGTATTAAGCCTTTTGTGGCTCCAGAAAGAGCTTTCAGATATCTGCTATATTTTACTGTTTCGCTTTCAGCTGTATACGGTAGGAGTCGTTCTAAGTTACTGCTGATGAAAACCCAACATTTCCTGATTTAAACTTTTAAATAACACAATAATGGGGAACTTTTACTATGAAGAATTTAAAGGAAATGAAATTCCGAATTAGCAGAGCTTTGTTAGCAGCTATTCTTCAATGTTCTGCAGGGAGGAAGAGTACAAGTAGCAAATGTAGCGGGGGACTTTTAATGTGAAGGATATAAGAAATAAAATGTGTTTATCCCGTTTTACAGCAGCTCCTTTGACTACTAGTCACAGCCATGTCTACACAAACCCTTAAGCGGGTAGCCCTGTTGTAATGGAGATGCAAATTCCTGCAGAGCTGGGCTGATGCGCCAAGTCAAACTGAGCCAGCTCAAGTGTATGGAAAAAGGCTATACATTGTGGTCTGCTGAAATGTCTATTTGGAACCAAGGCCACTGAAAAATGGATGAAGTCAAATTTCAGCAGAATTATCTAAGAGTGCTATACACAAATCTGCATGGTTAGAAGAACTGTTATAACATGGTTTGAATTGTTTTAGGACGACTAGCATGTTAATATTTTTCATGTAGTATATTTGGCTCAGTTGGTTTGAACAGTATAACCACCAGTCCTGTGTTTAGTCTACACACACTCTTCCCTCTTTAGTAACCCTCTTCCTTTTCTGTCATTATGGTTTGGTCAGGAGTTAGCTGCCCGTCTCCACGCTCAGTTTCCGGAGCACTATCCAGACAACAACCACAAACCGGAGATGGCCATCGCTCTCACCCGCTTTCAGGGCCTCTGTGGCTTCAGACCAGTGGAGGAGATCCTGGGATTCCTTAAATGTGAGTCCCAAGGTCCCACAGCGTCATTAGAGGATTTATGATTGATTTTGGGCAGTTACTGGAGAAACAAGGGAAAAAATATTTCTTTTTGGTGTCATATACATATACTGTATATTATATAATGGGTGGGGAGGAAAAAGTACTGTACTTTAAAGGGTAAATGTTTCACAAAAGATAAATTCGTACCTTGTGCTTATTATGTGTGTGCATCCATCAGCTGTCCCGGAGTTCCGTGCTCTGGTGGGCAACGCGGCAGCGGAGGAGCTGCGAGGCAGCGCGGGAGATGCAGTTCACACGAGCCAGGTGCTGAAGAAGTGCTTCACCAGGATGATGAACTGCGAGAAGAAGGTGTTCGTCGATCAGCTCAACATGCTGGTCAAGAGAGTCACTGAAGAGGGTGAGGAGGCTGAATGATGGAGCTAAAGATGAGCTCCCAACAGCTGAAAACAAATGTAATGTTAGTTTAGTTTGTTAGTCAAGGTGTAGAGGTAGAGGTGTAGCATTTTAGTCAGTTCTTTTCTTTGTTGCATGCAGTCTATTTGACCATGAGAGGATTGCTCAATATGTGGAAACAATCTTTAATTTGGTCATAGTCAACAATCTGGTATCTGATGCATGTGTGTTAGAAAGAGAGATATCTACCGGTTGAAAAACATAACAATCCACCAAGTTTTGGTACTTACTGAAGCACAAGTTTACCTAAAAGCTATTACAGAAGAGGGCCATCATCCTCTCAGGTTTACAAAAGACAGCTGACAGTTAAAACACTGAATACACTGATACTACCACCGGGAGGCGCCAAAATCAGACATTTTCTAATCCTACAAACAGGGGGCTTAAAAACATAAAACATGTTTTACTTACATAATCACACTCGTGGGTGTTTCTGACCTGTGCAGGTGCAGCAGGGAAGGACACATCAAGCAGCAACGGCGACATGCTGCTCCGTCTCCACTCCCAGTATCCCGGAGACATCGGCTGCTTCTCCATCTACTTCCTCAACTACATGGTCCTGGAGCCGGGCCAGGCCATGTTCCTGGCAGCCAACGAGCCTCACGCTTACCTTTACGGAGGTCAGATGATTCTTCTTTATTTCTGTTCATGAGATTTAGAACAACAGTAGAATGTACCTGAATTCCTACACTGGTGACTTGGCGTCCCTCTGGTGCTCCTGTATGACAGAGAAGTTGCAGTAGAATTAAAGGATAAGGCCGGCATTATTCTATATTTTTCATATTGTCAACCAATCCCATGAAAAGCCCAAAACTGACAATGTGTTAATCGAATATTCAACAAAGCCGTGTAATAAGTCAAAATTCACTACAGTACATGAAGGAACATGTCAGCTAGTGCAACAGTGTGGCTCATCTGTGTTTTTAATGTTTTTGTCTTTTGCTATAAGATGTGTAAAGTTCATCTTTATCTGGCAGTCTTTCCTTTGCAATCACTATTCCTGTCCATATATTCATCCTGCAGTTGAGTGTAAATTCACACCCGTTGTCAAAAGGCATTCTGGGAAATCACCAACTATAAAAGTAGATAAGGCAAGAGGAGGAGAAGAAATAGCTCCTGTAATGCATTTAACCTCACAGGCTGATCTAAGCTGTATCTAACATCGTAAGAGTATTTGAGAATTGATTTTTCCATTTAAGGGAGACTCGACTGCCCACTTTACTATTTAAAACGTTCTGTCTATTCATCCATCCAGACTGTATCGAGTGCATGGCCTGCTCAGACAACACGGTGAGGGCCGGTCTGACACCCAAGTACATTGATGTCAACACGCTGTGTGAGATGCTGAACTACAGCCCAGCTCCCGCCAGCTCCAAAATCTTCCCATGTGTCCAGGACGCTTCAGATCCCTGCGTGTCCCTGTACGACCCCCCGGTGCCAGACTTCACCGTCATGAGGATACAGGTAGGAATCCTCAGCTACCCAGATGATTGCACGTTATGAGGGATATCCCAAAATGGAAACTAAATGGTGATAGTTAAAGGTCCGATATTGTAAAAAGTGAGATTTGCATGTCTTTTTTTATTATAAAGCAGGTTTAAGTGCTATATAAATACTGTGAAAGTATTGAAGTGTATTCAGGCAGGCAGTATGAGCAGCATTACAGCATTACATTACAGCATGTAAATATGTTCTAGTAGAAAGATTAGTTTTATCATTTACATCTGAGCTTTTCCTACTGTGACATATCAAAATATCTTCTCATACCTTTTTCACAACACACATTCTGACTTGTAATTGCAGGGAGAGCCTACATAGTATCTGGGCCTCGGATTAAACCTAAAAAAATGCAGTATTCATTATTTATGTTGTGTGGAAAATCTGATGTGACAGCTTCAAAAGTTTTGGAGACCCAAAACTGCACAACTTGGATGCTTTCAAACCTTTTGTCAGTGAATTTCAGATATAAAATTGTCCCACTTGAACTTGGCCTTATAAAACACAATAAATACACCAGCCCTAATGGGAACATCATCTAAATGTCTGCTGATGGGTATGATGAGTAATACTTAATCATTCTGACCTCGTTGTGTCCCGTCCTTCCTGCAGGTCCCAGCCTCAGTGAAGCAGTACACTGTCGCTCCGGTCGACAGCGCCAGCATCCTCCTGGTCATTGAAGGCGACGCCACGGCAACCTCTGCCGCTGCCCTCTCTGACGTCACGCTGAGGCGGGGCACCGTCCTGTTCATCTCGGCCAACGAGAGCGTCTCCCTGCACATCACCAGCCAGACGGGGATGAACATGTTCCGAGCCTGCTGCCTCCTGTAGTTGTGAGTCTGTGTGTTAAAGCTCGTACTACCTGTGTTTGTTTGGTTGTTTGGTTTGACTCAGAAAGGTTGTTAAGGATTGAGCCCAATGATCGCTCGTTGTGCACTTTTTAGTATGTAGTCTGTTAAATGAGCTTTCAGACAGTGTGTCGATGCCTGTATGTGCCCGCTGCTCCCAACCTAAACTCAACCTGCAGACGGCTCCAGCAGCGTTCTCTAGCTTTAAAATCCAGCAGTATAATCCACTGCTGATTTTAACGGTCTTTTTTACCTGTAGTGGTGCAATTACATCTTATAGAAAATGAGCACATCCCAAATTCTTTATAGGTGCTGGACAGAGGACACATACTACGAATAAAATGTAAAATATGTCCACAACACTGAACAGGACCCAATCTAAAAAAGTGCATGTGACACTGAGCCTTTGTCAGGTTCTGATGAGGATCGAACGATTGTTGTATGAAAGTTGATAAAACAACCTGAGATTGTTTTCTAAAAAAAAAAAAAAGTACTAGGTCAATAGATTAAATCAATTAAAATATTGAATCGTGATTAATCGCATGATTGTCCATAGTTAATCACGATAAACTGCAAATTAATCACAATTTTTATCTCTTCAAAATGTACATTAAAGGGAGATTTTTTTCAAGTATTTAATACTCTTATCAACATGGGAAGGGGGCAAATATGCTGCTTTATGCAAATATATGTATTTATTTATCATTGGAAATCAATTAACAACACAAAACAATGTGAAATATTGTCCAGAAACCCTCACAGGTACTGTATTTAGCATAAAAAATATGCTCAAATCATAACATGGCAAACTGCAGCCCAACACGCAACAAGAGCTGTCAGTGTGTCAGTGTGCTGACTTGACTATGACTTGCCCCAAACTGCATGTGATTATCTAGCTTGTTAACTGAGCCCGGTAAAACTTAAAATTGGTTGTCCTTCAGCGTTTCGGACATATTTCCTTTTATTCCTAATATACATACAGCTGCATGTTTCTATTATACATTCAACTGAAGCAGGGTGGGGGATATGTTTACACTGGTGCAGCACACCACCTCACACTCACTGCTTTGTACAACTTCAGAACCACCTTGTTGAGGTCTGAGCATGTCTGTTATATGAGCCAGCAGTTAGTCTTTCTTTCCCCAGAGTCACTGGTGCAACTAACTGCTTTATCATTTTAGTTTAGCTTGAACAAGTAAACATCCACCTCTGGAGGAAAAAAAAATACCTTGTTAGTATATCAACAGTTGAGAGTATACTGTATAGTGTGATACTGAGATGCCTGTGCATGTTTGATTTAGAGCAGTAATACTGGAGAGGGCCTAGTTAGTTAACCCTGGACAGTATTACTGCTTTTAACTGTTACCAGCGCATGTTTACGGTCTGGAAAGTTCTCCTCGAAGTAGTAAAACAATCATAAAGATAAAAAACAAAGAGGGCCACTAACATTGCCGTCCCATTAAGCACGACTACATTTGAATCAGGAATGCATATTGATTGAAACTTAATTATATAGGACTGAAAATGCACTACTGCTGCTTGTTGCATACTTACACAATTTGACCCTAGCCCGTTAACCGCGTCTTGTACAGTCGTACAACAAAATGCTGCATTCAATTTTATAGTATCATAAGAACAAACGTCTGTATTTCTGAGTATTTGAAGCCGATTTTTTACAGACTTTGCATGTTTTGTTGTTTGTACTGATTCATCAATATGTGACGTTACATACAAAAAGAGAAATGATCCCTGAAACCACACTGTATTATAAGGTTTTACCTGTACATTATGACATCATGGGGTGAGTGGTTTATTGTTACAGTAAAATCTTTTATGGTGACCACTTTCCAACATGTTGGTACAATATTGTTACTAAATTTATTTCAGTATGGTGCATTATATTCCGTATATTCGTACCAGGGTCAATCTCAATTCAGTCAATCATGAAGTGGATTTTCTTGTTGTAAGAGTTTTTATAGGTCATCTTGAATTAAATATTTGAATGAATGCTCTATCTGCCTGCCGTCCTACATACCAGTGAGTAAATATTTATCTTAATAGTCTGACCTGAATGAATGACCACAGTGAATTGAACCAACGCTGGTGATGCTTTTACCTACTTCATGACCGTGTTAGTGACGTAGGTTGATCTCTGAGCTTGTCCCGAATATAGATGGCGATGCACTAAACCTTTAGTTGTTTGTTGTTGATGAAACTGTTGAAAAATGGAAGAATATGAAGAGATGGAAGGACGTTTATAGTTAAAATACTGCATCCATTACCTCATATTCATCCTTCTGTATCTCTAACACTGTAGAGCCTCCACTTATTTTTGTCAACAAACTTCCTATTTGCCATCTTTTCAAAATGTTTTCCTAATCTTGTAGGTCATTTTTCGCAAACAGTATCTGATTTTTAACTTTTAATATAACTATCACACATCTTTGTTACTGATCTTGTTTTGAGTCACCTTTTAGTTTTCATACTGTTCATCCAGGACTTTGCACAGAAATGATTTTAGATTATTTTTTTCACTTTTAATTCATGTCCTTCAAATGCACACAAACCTGAAGGCCACAATGTTTTACCTTTTATTTAACTATAGTGAGAACATTTCTCTAGTGAGGGCATGGTTTATTAGCATTTTGGTATGTGGTTGATGCTGTAGCCTGAGACTGCAGAGAACATGTGTATGTAAAAGTGGTTTAATAAAGCCTTGTTCCATTACTACACCGTCTGAACT
Organism: Sebastes fasciatus; assembly: GCF_043250625.1. Taxonomy (NCBI): domain Eukaryota; kingdom Metazoa; phylum Chordata; class Actinopteri; order Perciformes; family Sebastidae; genus Sebastes; species Sebastes fasciatus. Next base: position 34,832,721 of record NC_133798.1, read on the forward strand.
CGACTATTTTTTGTGTTGCGTCTCTATTGTGTGTGGTTCAATCCTTACAGTAACTGTCTAAACATATTAAAATCCCAGTAAAACTGAAGTTAGAGCATCTTTAGCTTCTGTACTGTGAGTATTCCCCAGTGAAACAGAATATTTGAGTGGTGTAGAGTTAGGAAGGATTTAAATCAGATCCTCCGCATTTGATTGGATCGCTAAAAAGTTTACATCAGACCATGAACCAGATGTTGGCGGGGGGGTTCAAGGTTTTATTTGCTAAGTTAAAGTCTTGATAACTCAGTGAACTTGCCTGAAATTAGAGCTGGGCAAAACGTAAATCAAAACGTATGAAAACATTCTTCTTAATATTGTGATTTTGATATTGATTGATTGATATATTAATATATTTAGCAAGCACTAGCCAGTAATATTATATATAATAAGTATATCATTTGGGACACACTGTAGAAATACAATACATTTATTAACAGATTAATTTACCTCCAATATAAATATTCCTAAGAACTCATCGCAACCTTGGAAGTAACTTCAGAACAAAAGTACATAACATTTTCTCAGTAACCTAACTATATATACATAATGCAAATTTCCAACAGTCGTCACTATTTCCTCACATTGATGACTGAAAATCAAGCTGCTGGGTTGAAAGTGGAATACGAGAAAAATCTGCCCACTATTAACTACATTTTCACCATAAACCATAAACAGAGGTCTGAATCTCAGCTTTTTGTTGAGAAATACTCATTATGCCTGTTTGTTGTGACAGAAGTACAGTAAATGGTGAAGAGCCAGCAAAACAGCACACAGATTTAAACAATCATCTTGAAATGCAACAGAGCCTGGTGCCTCCAATCTGGTCAGTATTGTGCAATAAATTAGTGCATGTTTTTTTAAATAATCAAAAGGGGGTGACTGAAGCTTACAGCCGATCAGTCTAGAAGAACTAAAGGCTCTATTATGCAAAGAACAAACCCATCTCACCCAAATTGAAGTGCTGCATCAGATGTGCATGCATTGTCTTTGTAAGCTTTCCTCTCCTTTCAAAAGCTTCCACGAGCTGTTGCTGAAATCATCCATTGTTTTTGATTCACTGATTAGGATGTTTGAAGCGAAGTCAGTTTTTCATTTGTTCCACCATCATCCATTGGAGGAAACTGACAGCTTCAGCTCTGTTTGCACAGAAAGAACAACAGCCCTGTTGTTTTGTGCCATCAAGCAATCTACCTTGTGTCTTTGTCTTCTTTGCTCTCTGTGACCTTCACTGTCTCTCTGAAGGTCTCCCACAGGGGCTGCTGTCCTGGAGGCACTTTAGATTTAGCAGCTGTGACAGCTGGTTTGTTTTTCATGGTATCCAGAGTAAACCAATGCCGACAGATCAACTCTGGCGTGGGCTGAAGCACACTATACAGTGCCTGTAATGCCCGCACATCCTCCAAAGCATCATGGGCCTTGTAGTTCACACCCAGCAGCTCCCTGACCAGGTTCGTCTGGCGAAAACTCTGGAGGCCGCGGTCCTTCAGCATCTCCCGAGCCAGCGGTAGAGTGTCAACACAGCCTGAGACTGCCGACTCAAACTCTGCTCTGAGGTCCAGTTCGTCGAGAGCTCGAGCCAACAGCGGGCAGTCGAAGCGGCGGATGTTGTGGCCGATGACGATAGGGCGTCCGAGCATCTGAAGGAAAGCTATGAAGGAAACCAGAACCTCTCGCAGGGAGTTGGTGAGGACAAGTTGGCGATGGAGGTACAGTCTCTGTCTGCGGACCCTGAAGCCGGTTACTTTGGCTGCTCCGCGCTGCATCCGACACCGAGGGATGACGTAGAGGTTGAGAGAGTGGCCTCCACTCACTGCAGCCAGCTGGACGATCTCACAGCTCTGACCTGGTGAAATAAAACGTGTAGGTAAAAAGCATCACTTCATGAGCGTCAGAGCAGGGCTGGGCAATATATCGATATTATATTGATATCGTGATATGAGACTAGATTAGGGCTGATCCGAATGCTTCGAAGCTTCGACCGTTGCCATGGTAATCAACCTCCAAATCAGTATTTGAATGCTTTGTTTATTTATTTATTTTTACATACAAGTATGTAATAATAAAGTATAAATTCCCAAATAGCCCATAAAATAAGGAATAATCCCACAACATTGTTCATTATTCATATTCAACATATGTTATGTAAGGGATAATGTACAGCGAGCCGGTCATTGTTGTGAAAGAATCCCAGACGGGGCGATGCTGCACCCCGACGCGAAGCATTTAGATTAATGTTTAAAACTGTGAAATGGTCTAAATATTGTAGATTTGTGACATCACAAAATTACAGAAATCCTGACGGCTCATCTAAAGGTCCCATATCATGCTCATTTTCAGGTTCATACTTGTATTTTATGTTTATAATAGAACGTGTTTACATGCAGTAATGATAAAAACAACAACGTTATTTTAATCATACTGTCTGCCTGAATACGCTCCGTTTTAGCACATTTCAACGGAATTGCAACGGAATTGCGTTGCTAGGCAACAGCTTTGGTCCATGTTTACTTCCTGTCAGCTGATGTCATTCACATACGGACACATTTAGAATGTTTACATTTAAAACCGCGTAATGATCTAAATATTGTATATTTGTGACATCACAAATGGACAGAAATCCTGACAGCTTGTTTCAAACGCACAATTTCTGAATACGGGCTGTGTGTATTGATCTGTGGATTGAGCGTTTCGATACTTTCACAGTATTTATATATCACTTAAACCTGCTTTATAATATAAAAGACATGAAAATGTCACTTTTTGTTATTATGCTGAGTGGTGTCCAGAGTCCCCATAGAACATAAAGACATGAGTGTCCTGATGCTCTGAGGACCGTTTCCTGACAAAACATGTAAACTTTATACCATTACCATAAAGTTTAATCCGTCATAAATGATCTAACAGCAGCATAAAGTGATCTCACCCAGTCCTGTTGTCTCCAAGTCAAAGAACACCAGTTGAGACTCTTCAGCTCCGTCTGAGTCTGACTGTAACATCCTCTAACCAGCTTCAACAACGGTTATAACACATCACAGTTTAGTAAAATAAACCAGATAAAGACACATTAGAGACACTGGTAGTAGGTATTTATCTAGCTACATAATGGCGTCGTGAAAACCTTTAATTTAATTTTAAACAGCCGCGGAGAAGAGTAAACACTTTCAAAACAAAAGCCTCGTTGAAGATGAATTTACGGTAGAAAACAATAGAAATAAAGTCGCAGCCTCGCGCTTAAAAGTTGTACTGCGTTAAACATATGTAGCTATAAACTGTACAATATATGTTTGTAGTAAATTAAAGTTATATTTTCCAACAAAAAACAAGAAATACTGCCTGTGTTTTCAAAATAATACTCTTCAGTTTTGCGTATGCGCAGTGAAACCCTTCTTCTTCTTCTTTTGGAATTTGCGGCAGACTAGTCCCCTTTCTTCTTCTTCTGTGAAATATAACCCAAATAGAAGCGTCTCAGGTGCAGTGCTGCCTCCCACAGGATATACATGGCAACGTTACGAGGCGTAAATACAAAGAATGAACAATACAACCATACAGTAAATCTTTAACTGTTTGGTTAGTACAGGGGTCAGCAACCTGCGGCTCCAGAGCAACTTGCGGCTCTTTAGCTCCTCTCCAGTGGCTCCCTGTGGATTTTTAAAAAAAATTGTGGAAATTAAGTTTTTGTTTACATCTTTCATTTTTATTTATCATTGTTGTAGGTCTATGGTACAACGGTACGACTGAGTATTAGGGCCACATTGAGAAAATCTGAGTTTTCGAGACCAAAGTCATAATATTACGAGAAAAATAAGTCATAATATTATAAAGTAGTAATTTTATGTGTTATTTTCTTTTTTTCTTGTAAAGTTATGACTTTATTCTCGTAACATTACGACTTTTTTTTCTTGTAAAGTTATGACTTTATTCTCGTATTATTATGACTTTATTCTGTAAATCTCAGATGTTTTTTCCCTCAATGTGGCCCTCATACTCCGTAGTACATTGTCTCTTTGGCCCTCACCGTATTAGACTTATATACTATATACTTAGACTATAAACTGTTCATTCATCACAATGCTCAAATGTTTTGTGGCTCCAGACAGATTTTCTTTTTTTTTCTTTTTGCCTAAAATGGCACTTTTGATAGTAAAGGTTGCAGACCCCTGGGTTAGTACATACAGCCTACCGACGCTGATTATAATTGTATATTTTGTAAGACAGAAGAAAAGCAACCAATACATGTATTCTTAATTCTATATAAGGTATTAGCATATAGTATTTAAAGCCAGAGGAGTATTTGGGTGATACTGTTTATACCTTAATAACAAAAACATTGTTGCTTACTTTGCTTGTAATCCCCCCATTCCAAAATACAAGATTAAATCTATTACTGGGCAATTCCACAAATAATAAATATATTTTTAATCTATTTATTTATTATCTTTCCTTTTTGTATAAATTGCCTTATTGCAATGATTCCTTGAAAGTATATACAAAAACTTGCTGTAACTGTTATTGATAAAGACTCTTTTTGGTCATAGATATAATTTTCATACATGTATTTTGATTATTAATTTGGTATTAACACCCTCTTTTTATGTTAAAGCTGTGATGTCACTTCTAGATTTATAATAATTTTCCCTTCAATATAAGAAAATTAATTATATTTTTTTTAAGCAAAGTATTCTTCAATAATTAAAAGTTTTTATTACGTTATGTAAACTATGATGTAGACTGTATTTATGTAACAAAGCTCCACTGGTCATCCTGGGCAAGACGATGTTTTTGTTATGCAAATCAGCGTAAAACATCTACACTTAAACTTTGAATGGATCCACTTCAACTCACTTTCAATTCAATTCAACCTTTATTTAAATCTTGAGGAATCATTGAGGCCACACCCTCAATGATGTCGAGAGTACAATAAAAACAGAATAAATACACACAAGAACATAATCAACAAGTTGACAAGAAGCAAACAGCCAGACAACAATAGAACACTGTTAAAAAGTGACATTCAAGAGCAGAGTAGTTTATAATTATGGATTTAAAATCACCTATAGCTATAATTGTGTTAAGTTTTAATGTGTTTTGTAAACTGTTCCAAGTTTTTGCAGCACAAACACCAAAATCAATTTCCACAAATTTAGTGTTTGCACGCGGAACTTCAAGCTTTAGCCAATCACTTGAAGAGTCGAATAATGACTATAGGACCAATTTAATAAGGACATGATGCATTTCACCCCTCATCTCATTCTAGATACGGATTTCCTCAATTTTCCAAAACGTTGTGTAACAACCTCTTGGGGAAAAGTCTTGAAGATTTACTTTATTACACGTGTAAACTACAGTAGGTAATGAAAATAATGACAGCAGGACAGAAAAAAGGGAGAGATTTCTCCTTGTATGAGGCTGAAACTGGCTGCAAATAATAATAATAAAAAAATACCAAGTTGTCTAAAAGAATCAAATATAACTTTAATGGTTATTGTGTGAAAATTGTGGGTAGAGCAGGTCGTCCGGGTCGTTGGTGGTTCGATCCCCGGCTCATACAGACTGCATGTCGAAGTGTCCTTGAGCGAGACACCCCAAGTTGCTCCCTGGGCGCTTTACAGCAGCCCACTGCTCCTAAAATACTTAGGATGGTTTAAATGGAGAGGTCACATTTCATGTATGTACCTGTATGTACTATGACAAATAAAAGTTTCTTCTTTCTTCTAAACATTATAGTTCATTAGAGAACTAAACTAAACAATACAAAATATGTGAGTTTGGGGTGTAATGTGCATTATTTGTCCCCAATCACAAGAAATTTAAACTACCCGTCATTTTGTTTTCTACTAAACGTTAAAAATATCAGTTTGTCCAACAACACGAGGACATGATGAGAACAAAACCGGAAAGAAAAGGTTACATTTTTAAATAGAATATTTTGTTTTCGTGGCTCTTTTGGTTGTTTTTTTCTGCAGATTTTTTAAAACATATTGGTTGAGAAGGTAACTGTCGCGACGTCCAATATACTGGGACGCCAGTGGTTGAACAGCTCCTGCAGCATCGTGGCGTCCTCACTTGCATCATGGGCGGTGTAGGTCTTCCCCAGGAAGTGGCGAACCATATTCTCCTGACCATGACCTATGCTCAGACCACGAAAGAGGTTCTTGCTCAGCAGGAAGGTATCCACGAACCCAGACACCACCTGCCGGAACTCCTGCCGGAGGTTGAGCTGTCGCATCACTCTGGAGATTACGGGGGCATCGAACCGCTTTGCACTGTGGGCCGCCAGCAGCACGGGGCGGCGGAAGGAGCGAAGGAAGTCGATGAAGGAGGTGAGAGCGTCAACGAGAGGGACGGTGTCCATAGGAGTCCCTTGGCGAAACAGCTCGCCATCTGTCACGGTGAAGCCCGTCACCTGTTTGGCGCTCGCAGAGAGGGCGCGGCGGGGGACTGTGTAGACGTTAAAGTCCTTCTCTCCGCAGATGGCCGACACCTGGATGATGTCACACACTGTGGTGTCTGAGAGGGGATTAAATAGAGAAAAAGGAAATATAAATAGATGTAGGTTATAATATTCAGAATTATAAAAACGTCGTCTTTTAGTCAGCAAACTGCTCGTTGTTGTGGTTTTTCGGTGTGATGTAGGAGAGGCCGATATGACAAAATGTACTGTGAGGTAATATAAATGTGTCTGCTGCTGCACGTTGCTGTCATGTAGCATCCTGTCGCTCAGGAAGAGCCTCTGGTTGGTTTGTGGTTTGGCACAGACACATGTCTCCTCTGAGCTCTAATCTCATTGGTTCAAACAGCCAAGCGATGCTCCACCCTTTTATAAACCAAACTTTAATTTCTCAAGATATCATGAACCAGAAGAGACAGATGTGAGATTAGAAACCAATAAAAAACTGAAGAAACTGAAACGCTCAGCCAGCTGTCAACAGGTGGAGCCTTCAGACCAGATTGATAAAAAAAACTGTGACGTTGACTTAACTCAGTTCAATCTTTATGCAGCCAAACTGGAAGGAAACATTAAATACACTACAATTTATTTATTTATTTTATCATCATTTCTAATGCTGATGTTGTCATTTTGTGTATATCTTGTTTTGTCTCTTTAAAAGTTGTTTATAAACTGTAAATTGCATATATGAAAACAATCTTGAAAAAATAAAGTATATAAAAATAAATAAATAAATCTACATTTTTATTTATCTTTTTATCTTAGTTTGTTACTTGATTCCAGGCCAAGTCATACACTGGTTTAAAAGAAATCAAGGATAAAAAAATGTTTGTGCTGTCTAATCTACACAATGAATGTAAAACATAAAATAATTACTTTGACATTAACTTTAATTAATATTTTGATATTGAAGACAACAAGATCTGGCTGAAAGCTCTGAAAAAAAATCCAGTTATTTCCAACATCAAATATGAACCTTAGAATTAATATAAAAATGTAAAAAAATATATATTTTAGGCAAATATTGTTAAAAAGATGAATAATATAACACTGATATCTGTTATCGTATAAGGCAAATAAAATATTTAAATAAAATTCATGACATTGTGACTGATAATTAAGAAGCATATAAAGGTAATGTTACCTAATCCAGTGGTCTCCAGGTCAAAGAAAACGATGAGTTTGTTTTGAGACATCTGCAAGAGTTTAAAGAAAATAGGACATTTGAACATTAATTTAAACACTCAACAGGCATGTCTCATAAGTCTGACAGTGAATTAACAGATACTATTAACACAATTAGCTTTCACAGTTTCAGCTAGTAAAGTTATTCTGAACATAATGAAGTGATAAATGTTAGAAGAGAGAGGAGTGAACTCACCGTGGCCAGTTGTCTGTGCGGTCAGCTGAGTTGTGAGGTCGCTGATCGATCAGCTGTAGTTGATATCTCGGTTCTCTTCATGCATCGACTCGTCCAGGAGGAGTTTAACAGGTGAATCACTGACACTTCATTACAAAACTTACAGACACTCAACTCTACTTTCATTTAAGTGGAACAGAAACTCGAGGTTTTCTTCGGATATATCTCCTTCCTGCTCGGTTAAACGCTGCTGATCTGACCGCCTGACATCGAGGTCGCTGTTGCAAAACAAAAGGTGTTTTTTTTTTTCTGTGAAGGTGGAAACTTCCCCGATGTTCGTTTAGTTTCACTTCTGACCTGCTGGATGACGAAGAGCTGCTGCTGCTGCTGGTGGTGGGGGTGACTGACTGCCTGACAATGAAACTTACAGACAGGCTTTAAAAATAATAAAATAATTATAAAAATAATAAAATAAAACACACAAAATAGAATAAATAGTCTACTTTACCAAAAACAATGAAAAAATAAAAAAATAAAATGATTTTTTTGAAAATAAATAAATCAATAAATACTTACATGTGTCTTGACACCTTTAATGTTGCTCCCCCAGTAAATATAAATATATATATGTGTGTGTATATATATATATATATATATATATATATATACATATACAATACAATATGCAAAATCCATTTTAAGAAATGTAGCTTGAAAATAAACAATGAAAGTAAAATAAAATAAGATAAATAAATAAATATATACTTACATGCGTCTTGACAGCTTTAATGTTGCTCCCCCAGTAAATAGAAATAATTAAAAAAAACTATATATATATATATATATAAAATAATTGCATATAATATTTAAAGTCACCAATAAACATATAAATACATTTCAATAATTTTAGCTCAAAATAAAACATATAGCCTAAAAATGAAGAATGAAAGTACCACAGACAGTTTTTTGAGAAATGAAAGTGATACCATGATGCATTAGATAAAACAAATACATTCAGAACAGTTGAGTCACAGAACAGTAAAGGCCACATCATGTGATATTATTACGCAGTATCAGTTTTCAAACTCATTAATTACGCTATTGTCCATACCGGACACTGACAAACCAGTTGTTAGGCCTTTTTCCCAGCAGACATTTTGACTTGTCATGGTAAGAACAGCACAGGTGATGCTAGTGACATTAACAATGGGCAGGACCCTAAAACTGATGCAACTAAAGGTTAATCATTTCAGTATTTTCACCTGTGGCTTTTCCTACTGTTACATCAGTATGTAACAGTAGGGCTAATCATTTTGAATTGAGTTCAAAATTAAATTTGAATTAAATCACTTATGGCCAAGTAGAAGTGGTGTCTGTATAATAGACTGTATCTAAGAAGTGGACATAGTCACCGTGACATCACCCATTGGTTTGTGGACTGCCGTTTTGAGGCCTTGAGTTTGATTTTTGGCCGTCGTCATCTTGTTTTTTTGCAACCAGAAGTGACACGAGAGGATGGAGAGTAGTGGAAAGTACAACCGAACGCTGAATAAGACTTTTTTAGGCGACCAAAAATTTTGTAATTAACTTTCATGAACTGGAGTTTTAAGACGAAAATGTGGACAACTCCCAGACCGGACAACGTCGTGGTAGCAACCTGTCAATCACAAGGTAGCCACGACCTAAGGCATCCCCTGCTTTATGGTCTATTTGACTCTAAATGGGACCATAATTTACTAAATGAACATCATGCTGTATTGAAGAAGACTTGAAACTAGCGACTTAAACCATAAACTCATGTTTACAATGTTTACTGAGGTAATAAATCAAGTGAGAAGTAGGCTCATTTTCTCATAGACTTCTATACAATCAGACTTCTTTTTGTAACCAGCGGAGTCGCCCCCTGCTGGCTGTTAGAAAGAATACAAGTTTAAAGCACTTCAGCATTGGCTTCACCTTTCAGACCCAGAGCTGTCCACTGGTCTATATCTGCAGAGACGCTGCCCTCTGCCTGTATTTTGTGTGTTCGGGACGTTTCTGGGCGTCAACCTCTATAAAAAAGTATTACATAAATACTTGATTCTGATTGGTCAATCACAGCATTCGACAGTCTGTTATTTCTTCATAGCAGACCACTGCTATGTATAACAGACCGCTATGGACGGGGTTGTGATCTCGGAATCTGGCGGACCATTTTTGTGTCAAATTATGGATTTCTTAAGAAAGTAGCCGTGTAATAAGCGGGATAATAAACCTCTTTCACAACCGTCTCGCTCGCTGTACATTATCCTTTACATAGCACGCAACAGCACGCATCCAAAACCAAGCTACGAAAATGGCGGACACAGCACTGAATAAAACCCGCAAATATAGCGAGGCGAGATGCCAAGGGGGCAAAGCTCGTTCCAAAACGAGAGTGAATCTGGGGTCGGCTTACACACGCTGGCGAGCGCCGTAACCGCGGTAAGGGGGCGTGTGCTTCTGATGTCGTTGAGCCGGGAAGGAGGGGCCAACTTTGAATGTACAAACCACAACTGACAAATCCAACATCATTCTGCCTTTAACTAAGACTGTAGATCTGTTCACTTTTACAACGTAGTAGGTGTAGTAGGCCCCTACTGACCCACATCTATGGTGCTTATAGTGACTGATAACGCTTATTGAATGGCCTGATAAACAGTCGAATCAGATGTTAGTGTCACTTGATGGTCGCACAGACTTTTTTTTCACCTTTACAAGAACAATATTTTTAGGGGGGAAACACGAGTGTATGTGTGTGTAGAGAAGACTACACATGCACAAAGTGTGAGCTGATACAGTGGCAGGAATCATTCATTCAACATGCACACACACACACACACACAGAGACAGGAAAGAAAAAAATGGCTTTCATCTGTCAAAAACTAAACAATATTGACAACAAAAACATCTTTGATATCAATAACAACACCTATAATACAGCAATAATATTTATATATATTTATATATATATATGTAAAAAAAATTCAAGTCCTGACGTGGTAACACTGATGATTCTGGATAAAAACAGAAAGCTTGCAGGGAAAGACAATACACTTATGGCTGATTGACATTTGACACCTCAAGGTAAAGTAAACGTGACACCAGACGCGTAGCACTGTGAGCGCACATCGACAGCTTTTCCTTCTATTATTATTATTATTTCTCAAGAGTATGACCCGAGGACACCCGAAGCCGGCTCTGTTCATTGTGAAATAGGAAAGGAGAAAACAAAACGAATGACGGTAAACGGAGCGAAAACCAGCACAGAAACAAAAGTGGAACCTGAATTCCGGACACTTCACTTTGCAGACAGGAAATAGAGACTAATCAACAATGAACGACCCCGGAGCAGCACTGGAGTTTCTTTCTATGTACATTTGTTTCCTCTGTAACATAATAATAATAATAATAATAATAATAATAATAATAATGTGATATATTTCTGTACAGCCTCTTCAAACTGACGTAGGAAAACGTGTGATGGAGAAGCATGCAGCCTCTTGGCTGGTGTGTCCTGTGTAAACGTGAAAAGCAGACTTAGTTTTAATGTTTAAAACTGTGAAATGGTCTAAATATTGTAGATTTGTGACGTCACAAAATTACAGATATCCTGACGGCTCATTTAAAGGTCCCATATCATGCTCATTTTCAGGTTCATACTTGTATTTTTGGTTTCTACTAGAACATGTTTACATGCGGTAATGTTATAAAAAAACTTGATTTTCCTCATATTGTCTGACTGATTATGCCCGTATTCACCCTCTGTCTAAGTAAATGTTGTCACTCAACCTCTGACTTCCTAGGAAAAGAAGCTCCAAAACTACCTTTGACCATGCCTTGTGTGTGTCTTTGTGTCTACCTCCTGAGCTCCAATAGCCCATCTGTATTCATGTGTGATGATGTTAGTCCCCATTTTGAAACTTGACCACAAACTAGAGACCTGGAGCATTCAGAGGATGGATGGCTTTCCTAGCTAGGTTTACAATAAGGAGGTTTCTGCAGGATTGGTAGGTCATCCAAGATGGGATAAGTATTCTAATAGGCAGCCTTGGCACTCAGGAAAGGAAGCAGTTCAGGGTAATCTGTCTGTAGAATATAGAATAGTTCTTGTTTCTTCACCTGAGGGGCTGTAATCTAGAAATAGGTCAAGGATTTACAATATAGTTGGAGTAGGGAAGAACCAGTGTGTGTGTTGGTGAGTGTGATTGAAGACAGAGCTCCGGCTTTGGTGAGGAGGAGTTGCACACCTGTCCTGGACCGTCACCTAAACGTGACCTGGTAGAGAAGACGTATTTCCTCTTGCACTGAGGGTGTGTGTGTGTGAGTGTATTCTGATCACTGGCAAGAAGGTCATACTCTATATCCTATACCGGATTGGCACTCAGTGTGATCTGGTGGACGGGGTACGATCGTCTGTGGACCACTGAAAGGAATAAATGAGTTCTGAAACAATAGTTGCTTAAATAAGTATACTATTGTGTACGAAACAGCGTGATGGAGTGAGGTGCTAAATAAGCATTGGAATAAGACACTCTTGAGATAAAGGAGTGTCAGGAAGAAATTCCTAAATTAGCAATTGGGCAGGTGAGAAGAGGGAGAAAAGAACTACAACTAGAATTAGATTTCTATGATTTCTCCTTGTATGAGGCTGAAACTGGCTGCAAATAATAATAATAAAAAAAATACCAAGTTGTCTAAAAGAATCAAATGTAACTTTAATGGTTATTGTGCGAAAATTGTGTTACAAACTTGGACAATTTACTGGAAAGACAAATAGTACAACACGTGTGAGTATGACACGTGGGGCAGCATGGGGTGGCTGTAGCTCAGTGGGTAGAGCAGGTCGTCCGGGTCGTTGGTGGTTCGATCCCCGGCTCATACAGACTGCATGTCGAAGTGTCCTTGAGCGAGACACCCCAAGTTGCTCCCTGGGCGCTTTACAGCAGCCCACTGCTCCTAAAATACTTAGGATGGTTTAAATGGAGAGGTCACATTTCATGCATGTACCTGTATGTACTATGACAAATAAAGGTTTCTTCTTTCTTCTAAACATTATAGTTCATTAGAGAACTAAACTAAACAATACAAAATATGTGAGTTTGGGGTGTAATGTGGATTATTTGTCCCCAATCACAAGAAATTTAAACTACCCGTCATTTTGTTTTCTACTAAATGTTAAAAATATCAGTTTGTCCAACCACACGAGGACATGATGAGAACAAAACCGGAAAGAAAAGGTTACATTTTTAAATAGAATATTTTGTTTTCGTGGCTCTTTTGGTTGTTTTTTTCTGCAGATTTTTTAAAACATATTGGTTGAGAAGGTAACTGTCGCGACGTCCGATATACTGGGACGCCAGTGGTTGAACAGCTCCTGCAGCATCGTGGCATCCTCACTTGCATCATGGGCGTTGTAGGACTTCCCCAGGAAGTGGCGAACCAGATTCTTCTGAGAATGACCTATGCTCAGACCACGAAAGAGTTTCTTGCTCAGCAGGAAGGTATCCACAAACCCAGACACCACCTGCTGGAACTCCTGCTGGAGGTTGAGCTGTCGCATCACTCTGCAGATTATGGGGGCATCGAACTGCTTTGCATTGTGGGCCGCCAGCAGCACGGGGCGGCGGAAGGAGCGAAGGAAGTTGATGAAGCGTGTGAGAGCGTCAACGAGAGGGACGGTGTCCTTAGGAGTCCCGCGGCAAAACAGCTCGCCATCTGTCACGGTGAAGCCCGACACCTTTGTGGCATCCGGATCGATGGCGCAGTCGGGGAGGGTGTAGACGTTGAAGTCCTTCTCTCCGCAGATGGCCGACACCTGGATGATGTCACACACTGTGGTGACTGAGAGGGGATTAAATAGAGAAAAAGGAAATATAAATAGATGCATGTTATAATATTCAAAATTATAAAAACGACGTCTTTTAGTCAGCAAACTGCTCGTTGTTGTGATTTTTTGGTGTGATGTCTGAGCTCTAATCTCATTGGTTCAAACAGCCAAGCGATGCTCCGCCCTTTTATAAACCAAACTTTAATTTCTCAAGACATCATGAACCAGAAGAGACAGATGTGAGATTAGAAACCAATAAAAAACTGAAGAAACTGAAACGCTCAGCCAGCTGTCAACAGGTGGAGCCTTCAGACCAGATTGATAAAACAACGATGACGTTGACTTAACTCAGTTCAATCTTTATGCAGCCAAACTGGAAGGAAACATTAAATACACTACAATTTATTTATTTATTTTATCATCATTTCTAATGCTGATGTTGTCATTTTGTGTATATCTTGTTTTGTCTCTTTAAAAGTTGTTTATAAACTGTAAATTGCATATATGAAAACAATCTTGAAAAAATAAAGTATATAAAAATAAATAAATAAATCTACATTTTTATTTATCTTTTTATCTTAGTTTGTTACTTGATTCCAGGCCAAGTCATACACTGGTTTAAAAGAAATCAAGGATAAAAAAATGTTTGTGCTGTCTAATCTACACAATGAATGTAAAACATAAAATAATTACTTTGACATTAACTTTAATTAATATTTTGATATTGAAGACAACAAGATCTGGCTGAAAGCTCTGAAAAAAAATCCAGTTATTTCCAACATCAAATATGAACCTTAGAATTAATATAAAAATGTAAAAAAATATATATTTTAGGCAAATATTGTTAAAAAGATGAATAATATAACACTGATATCTGTTATCGTATAAGGCAAATAAAATATTTAAATAAAATTCATGACATTGTGACTGATAATTAAGAAGCATATAAAGGTAATGTTACCTAATCCAGTGGTCTCCAGGTCAAAGAAAACGATGAGTTTGTTTTGAGACATCTGCAAGAGTTTAAAGAAAATAGGACATTTGAACATTAATTTAAACACTCAACAGGCATGTCTCATAAGTCTGACAGTGAATTAACAGATACTATTAACACAATTAGCTTTCACAGTTTCAGCTAGTAAAGTTATTCTGAACATAATGAAGTGATAAATGTTAGAAGAGAGAGGAGTGAACTCACCGTGGCCAGTTGTCTGTGCGGTCAGCTGAGCTGTGAGGTCGCTGATCGATCAGGTTTTCTTCGGATATATCTCCTTCCTGCTCGGTTAAACGCTGCTGATCTGACCGCCTGACATCGAGGTCGCTGTTGCAAAACAAAAGGTGTTTTTTTTTTTCTGTGAAGGTGGAAACTTCCCCGATGTTCGTTTAGTTTCACTTCTGACCTGCTGGATGACGAAGAGCTGCTGCTGCTGCTGGTGGTGGGGGTGACTGACTGCCTGACAATGAAACTTACAGACAGGCTTTAAAAATAATAAAATAATAAAATAAAACACACAAAATAGAATAAATAGTCTAAATTACCAAAAACAATGAAAAAATGAAAAAATAAAATGATTTTTTTGAAAATAAATCAATCAATAAATACTTACATGTGTCTTGACACCTTTAATGTTGCTCCCTCAGTAAATAGAAATATATATATGTGTGTGTATATATATATATATATATATATATATGTATATATATATATATACAATACAATATGCAAAATCCATTTTAAGAAATGTAGCTTGAAAATAAACAATGAAAGTAAAATAAAATAAGATAAATAAATAAATATATACTTACATGTGTCTTGACGGCTTTAATGTTGCTCCCCCAGTAAATAGAAATAATTAAAAAAAACTATATATATATTTATATGTTTATTGGTGACTTTAAATATTATATGCAATTATTTTAAATATATATATATATATATATATATATTTATTGGTGACTTTAAATATTTAAATATTATATGCAATTATTTTAAATATATGTGTGCTTCTGATGTCGTTGAGCCGGGAAGGAGGGGCCAACTTTGAATGTACAAACCACAACTGACAAATCCAACATCATTCTGCCTTTAACTAAGACTGTAGATCTTATATTGAAAAGGAACACAGATGTGTGAAGACAATGTGTTGGAAATAAAAGTAAAATCAGGCAAAAATATTACTCGACTCATTTGTGTTTGGCTGCAGTTTTGCTTTTTTAATAAGCAGATGATTTTCCCCCATAAAGTCTTTTTTTTCTTACAACCATAAACATGTTTGTATCATTAAAAAAAGAAATATAACACAAATTTGCACCTTTTACATAACCGTGTCCAGAGTGGCGCAGACAAAGAGACACTTTTCTTTTTTTTTTCCTGCTTCGTAGCACAAACATGACAGACCGAGTGTGGCCTGTTAAAATGTTGCCATGATTAATAGTAGATAATGAACCGTACACAGGATAATATATCCTTTTATAACACCTTTTATAACAGATTCTTTTAAACCAATGTACACCCCAAAAGCATGATCATAAATAGTACATACACTGTGTATAAAAGAGGAACAAAAACAACCAGAGAAAGCAGAGCATGCTTTCCAGTGACAGGTACATTCACTTTTTTTTTTGTCTTTTTTTGCCATATCGACAGCCTGGACATGTACACAGACCATCCCATCAAATATCAGCTTAAAGAGAACTGACCAGGGATCAGTTTTTTGTCCTTTCAGCTCACCTCCGAAGCTGTTTTTTTTTCCTAAACAGTTTTTGTTGTAAAAACGACAACACACTGCGAGTCTCCACACCTGCATTAAAACTGAGATCAGCACAGTCTTTAGTGAGACTTCCAGCTTCAAGGAGAAGTTGATTAACACTGATTGTGTCGGTGTGATCGGAGCTGAAAAGCATCCGATCGCAGACGCAGCAAGCGGAGGAGAGATACTGCAGCTAAAGTACGAAGACATCATTGCTGTTAAGCTACTGAAGGAGGCCCATAAAACTGAATATCACACCGACTGTTTGGACAGAAAGAGAGTAAGAATATGCAGAAACACGTGGACGGTCTGAGTTAGTTGCTACTTTGTTTTTCGTCTGGTTATAACAGGCAGGTTAGATGCTACGTTTCACAGCCAGAGCTGGGAGAGAAGAGAGGATGAAGAGCTACTGTTATGGTAAAAGAAGAAGAAGAAGAAGAGTATTCTGGATGGCTCAGAGGACATGGTGGACGGTTTGAGTGGGTGAGTGCAAGAGTTTCCCCACAGGTGCAATTATGAAACTCAGACTGATTCAACATTTCATAACGTCTGAGTTCGCTATAGCAGTCGATTAGACTTATCAGGCCATTAAATAGGCGTTATCAGTCGCTATAAGCCCCATAGATGTGGGTCAGTAGGGGCCTACTACTCCCACTAGTAGGTCTTATCATCTATTCACATGGTGGATCACCGAAAGAAGGTATAAAAGAACACGAGTCCGACCTCTAGCAACCGTAGTAATTATGACATGATGGGACACAAAACACAGAGTTTTCACCCAGGAGACTGGAGTTCACATCCCGTGTGAAACCAACAATGTGTAGTTGTCTTTGTGTTCGTAGTTATTTTAACTCAGAACATGGTGTTTTCTCTAAACTTAACTATTGTTTTTGTTGCCTAAACCTAAAGAAGTTGTAGTTTTTTTTGCCTAAACCTAACTGTTTTTTTAAATTGAATTGATTGATCGAAGTTTAATTTTCACTTTTACAACGTAGTAGGTGTAGTAGGCCCCTACTGACCCACATCTATGGTGCTTATAGTGACTGATAACGCTTATTGAATGGCCTGATAACAGTCGAATCAGATGTTAGTGTCACTTGATGGTCGCACAAACTTTTTTTTCACCTTTACAAGAACAATATTTTTAGGGGGGAAACACGAGTGTATGTGTGTGTAGAGAAGACTACACATGCACAAAGTGTGAGCTGATACAATGGCAGGAATCATTCATTCAACATGCACACACACACACACACACAGACAGGAAAGAAAAAATGGCTTTCATCTGAACAAAAATGAAACAATATTGACAACAAAAACATCTTTGATATCAATAACAACACCTATAATACAGCAATAATATTTATATATATTTATATATATATATGTAAAAAAAATTCAAGTCCTGACGTGGTAACACTGATGATTCTGGATAAAAACAGAAAGCTTGCAGGGAAAGACAATACACTTATGGCTGATTGACATTTGACACCTCAAGGTAAAGTAAACGTGACACCAGACGCGTAGCACTGTGAGCGCACATCGACAGCTTTTCCTTCTATTATTATTATTATTTCTCAAGAGTATGACCCGAGGACACCCGAAGCCGGCTCTGTTCATTGTGAAATAGGAAAGGAGAAAACAAAACGAATGACGGTAAACGGAGCGAAAACCAGCACAGAAACAAAAGTGGAACCTGAATTCCGGACACTTCACTTTGCAGACAGGAAATAGAGACTAATCAACAATGAACGACCCCGGAGCAGCACTGGAGTTTCTTTCTATGTACATTTGTTTCCTCTGTAACATAATAATAATAATAATAATAATAATAATAATAATAATAATGTGACATATTTCTGTACAGCCTCTTCAAACTGACGTAGGAAAACGTGTGATGGAGAAGCATGCAGCCTCTTGGCTGGTGTGTCCTGTGTAAACGTGAAAAGCAGACTTAGCTTGGCTCTGGTTACAGACAAACTGTCCGCCAGTTCAGTCAGTATGGCTACATTTCTTCTGGGTGGCTTTATCCACCTGCCCACATGCTAACAAATAAAGATGGGGCACTATAAGATTTGGCTTTGCAGGTGTGGGTTTTCCTCTGTGTCTCCACCAACCGTCCCTCCCTTCTTCTCTCTCTCTCTCTCCTCTGACCGACCCCCGGGGCTCCAGCAGGGGTCAAACAGCGCTGAGGTCAGAGGGTCAACAAACGTGGCTGACACATCACTTCCCTCTGTCCCAGCTGTCATTTCGTCACTCTGTGTCATAGTCTTCTTTTATTCCCACAGCTCTCTCCTCTGACTGGACCAGTGGAGGAGGCGGGTGGGCACTGAGGAGGGGCAGCAGGCGACACTGGGCCCCCGTGACCAGCCTCGTTCAACCCCCGGACTCTCCCTCCTCCTCTTCTCGTACACCCTCCCTGCGCTCCAACAGGCGGCGGCCGCCGGCTCTCTCCTCGGCTTCACACCATGAACTCGTTGCTGCCGTACAGAACCAGCTGCTGCGGGCCCGAGCTGAAGTCCGACTCCCTCCGGTGGCTTCCCGAGGGCTCGCGTGGTGAGCTGCGGCTGAGCCTGAGCCTGTGGCGCGTCTTGCCGGCTCCTCCGTGGCTCCCCTCGGCCTCGGCCAACGGGGCTCCCAGACCGCAGGAGGTGAGCAGGGGCCCGGAGGAGGAGGAGCGGAAGCGGTAGTGAGGGGAGGGAGAGCCGGAGGCGTTGGAGGAGAGAGAGGAGGAGGGGTGGTAGGAGGAGGAAATGGTGGAGATGGAGTCCGCGGAGTCCTGGGAGTCGGGCTGACGGCGCAAACCTCGCCTGCCTTTTGCCTCTGACTTTCTGGAGTGATAAGCGCCGCGCTCTGGGGAGAGAGAGAGAGAGAGAGCAGCAGAAGTGTTAAACACATTATACAACACTTGATCCGTAGGTGTAGCCATCTACAGGGAGGCCCCTGTCGTATTAAAGCAACAGGAAGACAGCGATCATACAAAAGGTGTAACGTGCTGTTGTATCATTCATATGATCCCGGATCGGTGCAACCATTTGATAGTCTTCTGAACTAACAGTAGTGTCCTTTAAAACTTTTCGGTAAGAACCAGTAATTGTTCTTTCCAGGTTTCCAGGCAACTCTCTTCCGTATCACATGCATGCCAGGAAATGACATTAGCTGTCAAAGGGCTGAACAGTGCCAGTGAAAATGTGTCATAAATCGTGAGACATACGGGAGGATTGTGACCCTGGGAGGAAACCAGGAGAGTGCATGGAAAAACTGGGAGTTTCCCCGGAAAATCGGGAAGGGTACGTACCAGAGGGGTCAAAGGTGGCTCCCTCCGTCTCCATGGTGATGTTCTCAGAGCTGTCCGCTGTGCCGATGGATGCTTCAGATTCAGGAGTCTCATCGTCGGATGTCCGCGGCTCCAAGATCAACATCTCATACGTCAGCTCCTCCCTGCACACACACACACACACACACACACACACACACACACACACACACAAACACATGACAGGTTACAATCTTATCTAAATTATTTTATTTACATTTGAACTTTTGGGCGTTTCCTATTGCGTGCCATTTAGAATCAGTACTATAGAGTGACCTTAAGTTCCTATTTGGCTTCTAGCAATCCCTACTGAAGATAAGGTCAGTTTAGTCCTGATAAGAGATGTAATGTACTGTACTTGTGTCCCTGTAGGGATCAATGTAACTGATTGCTGAGTAATGACATACAGTAAATAGACAGATAGGTGCTCCTTCCTACACAGCTAACAGTCAACACTGGAATTGTTTTTTTTTTAATGTGTGGTTATTATTGAGTAACATCTGCTAAAATGATTAATTACTACCTTCTCCGTGCTTTGATTGTGTACAAACTTTATGTGACGCATTAAACAAAACACTTCTACTGTCGTCTGAACAGTTCAACCACAGAGACGTCGTACTTTTCTTTCTGCAGGCTCTCGATCTGCTCGGTGAGGATTCGCTCTTCCTGCTGCATCGCCAGCTGCTGCTGCTCGTTTGGCCCTGCTTCTGCTGCATCCTCCCCTCCTCCTCCTCCTACTCCTCCTCCTCCACTTCCTCCACCTCCCTCTCCTCCTCCATCTCCTCCTCCTTCTCCTGCACTCTCTCCATCCACCACCTCCACCACAACCGGGGGCACTTTGGGGCTGAGAGGAGGCGACGGCGTGTGGGTGCTGCTTTGCCGAACGCGGCCTTTGCTCTGCAAGTTCACAAAAATCACAGAGCAAGAGAGTGCGTTAGTGGAGGCTGAACAATAATAATAATAATAATAATAATAATAATAATAATAATAATAATAATAATAATAATAATAATCAGTTATTTTATTGACAATGGAGCACAGACAGCGGACTCGCTTTAGACACGGTTGGATGTTTTGACCACATTCTGACGTTATAGAGGATGTATAGACGACATCACGGCTAAGGAACTATGAGGTCAGCTGATTATCACCACACACACACACACACACACATAAACACACCGTCTGCTACAAACACACACACAGGTAAGCATTACCTTAAGTTTAGCTGTGTTAGGCTGCATGATAATAAGCCGTGGAGCAGAAACAGAAAGCAAAGAGCAGTCAGTGCTGCTCTCTCAGACCACAAACAGTACAGTACAGTACAGTACAGTACTAAGCCTAATTTCACCCATTTTTGTCAAGAAATGTGAAATAATAACCTTCATCTGTCCCACAGGAGCAGCAACGCTAGCTTGACAGCGCTGTTGTCATTTCTAACATTGGATGGGATACTGCCAGCAACAAGTGGCTTCACAAGAATCAACTTAATTCACACACAATGCTTAGTTAAAGGTAGGGCTGGTAAAGGTTTTAAAAACATTTTTAGTTATATTAGTTGAAATTTTCATTACATCCAGACAGCAAACAATAAATCAAACCATCTGACAAAAAAAATAAAAAAATAAATCTGGTATCTGTGGCTGTCGCAGGAATGTAATAAACCCGTCCAATCATTTCATTCAGGCCGAATGTAATGTTTGGACGAGCTACCTGCCTGCACTCTGCCCGTGCACTCATTGTTCGTCACAGGAGTCTTCCACAAGCAGCAAGCTTGACAGCTGGGAGTACTAACAATAGTCATGTTCACTGTTTACGTTCATTATGATATTTTTGGGGGAGTGGCTTTGGAGGGCGGCCGGAACGGACGGATTGTCAGTGTTGCCGACTTGTTGACTTTCTTGCTAGACTTTTGGAGCTCGTGCTGCTACAGTATCTACTTTCATTAGAAAAGAGACTTTTTTTCAGTTGAATCATTTTTAAAAATCTAGCGTACTCTTACTAGTTTCTCAAGATCACCAACCCTAGATTTAAATCTCAAAATCTTGCGACACAACTGAGTCCAAGTGAAGTTCTGAGTCTGCCGTATATTTGGCCGGCTGGAACAATGGCGTCCTCTGTGCGAAGCCATAGTGACACGTTTGATGTGAAAGCCCATAAATACTAAATGATATGTTTCCTGTTCAATACATTCCTTTAAAAAGAATCAAAGCCAATTTTGGAAAATATCAAGAGCCCAAGTCTGAAGTCATTATGTAAGGGATAATGTACAGCGAGCAGGTCATTGTTAAGAAATAAACCCCGGGAGGGCGATGCCGCACGCGATGTGGAGGGGACTCTCATCGCCCTGAAGGGGTTTATTTCCCAACAATGACCCGCTAGCTTTACATTATCCCGCTTATTACACAGCTACTTACTTAATAAATCAATAATTTGACACAAAAACGGCCTGCAAGAGTCCGACATCAGAACTGCGCCCATAGCAACGTTCTGTTATACATAGCAACGTTCTGCTATACTTAAAAAATAACAGACCGCAGAATGCCGTGACCAATCAGAATCGAGTATTCAACAAAGCCATGTAATAAAACAAGTCAACAAGTTGAGTCTCTTGTTTTTGTTTTTGCTTTGTTATTTATCAAATCTCTCAGCAATGAAATTGATAAAAGTCAGACTTTAGTCCAAGCAGAAACATTAACAGCGTCGTGTCTATTTCATACTTTAACTTTTAAACTTTTTAATGTGCCTGCTGACGGCCACATTACATTACCTGGATATAACAACCAACGCCACTGATCTTAGAGTAGATGTAAACTTTGAACTCGGGTAGAAAAACTACCAAAATTAACAACACTTGTTGTAAGACAACAGTAAGAAATACACAAAGAGAAGGTCAGACAGATAAAAGAGCGACACACAGACGTGACTGGAGCTAACAGACAGTACGATGCACGGATCAGATGGACAGGACAGGACTGATGGCGGTGGTGGGCACATGGAGTGAGAGGGGCATACATACCGGGGTGGCAGTGCGGGTTATGCTCATAAACCTAACAGCAATTAGTACGGGTTTCTGGAAGGAGGGGGAAGGAAGGAAGGAAGGAAGGACAGATTAGGGTTAGGGAACGGTGAATTAAGTTAGCACGGATCCGGTGGTTTTAAGGTCAAAAGATGTCTCGACATTTAGATTTAAAACTGAGCTAAGTTTGGTTTTGAAGTGAGAGAGTTTTAAGACACTTTAGTTAAATATAACTGTTTCGGTTTCAGGCATATCCTGACAGCAAAAGTAACAAAGAACATTTACTCAAGTACCTAAAAACTGTACTATATATTATATATTACATATTATACATTGTACCAAGGTTATAATAGTTTTGAATTTTGAATTTGTTTTTATTTTATTTAAGTTTTAACTTTTCAGTTTAATTTTAGTTTAAATTAGTTTCAGTTTTTCAGAAAAGTTTAATTTTAATTCTTATATCTTTGTTTCTGTTAGGGCCTGCTGTAACGTCTCAGAAGTATGTCGTTACATATATATATATACAAAATACATGGTTGGAGAACTGTGTAGGAGTGACCATAATGTTTCATGTTTAATCTTTGCACTACTTTAGTGAAGCATTGCAGCACAGCGCCGTCTCCTGGCAGGTCAAGTTCGTTCATTTTCTGTGGTTCAATATCTCGAGAGTTGAGGGAAATTCATGCTGTTTTCGGTAGTGATATATTATATATTATATATATATATATTTGTATTAGTTTTTTTTACACAGGCAATATTGTTTCAGTTTAGTTTTAGTTTTTCTTAAAGGATTCTGTTTTTATTTAGTTTCAGTTTACTAAAAATATTTGTCACTGCTTATTTTCATTTTAGTAATTTCTATAATGAGCCCGCTTTTTACTCCACTACATTTATTCGACAGCTGTAGTCACTTGTTTACAATGAGCTTTTACAAACAAAACATGTGATCAATATATAAAATATGATGCTGTGCTTTATATTAAAGCATCAATAATAATGGACCAGTAATATAATGATATAACACTGACAGGGCCCATTCTGACAAACAAATACATTACTTTTAGTACATTTGGTTGATATTGCTTGTAAGAGCCAAATTCAATTTGTAGTTAAACATTATTTATTATTATCTACATGTTCATATTTACTCATATGTTTTTCAAATTTGATTATTACAATTGTGTTTTATTAATTGTTACTGTAAGAAATACACATAAGTGCCTTTAAGACAGACTGACGACACTTTAAGTCCATTTTGCAGCAGTTAGTAGCGGCCGGGCGGAGTGGAGCCGCACAGTTTTCCGACCGTGTGGAACGAGTTGTAGATTAACATGTGGACTTTTAAAGCTTGCCGAGATGAACGGCAGCATTTTTAGGTAGAAAATGTTTTTGTTTTTACCAATTTGTACAATCGGTGTCAGTGTCGGTGTGAGCTGTGTGCATAGGACCGGAAGCACATGTCAACTTAAGGTTTGTACTCTGGACGCTACAATACTTTTGTACTTTTTGGTAAACTAGATGTCGACACATCTTTTGATCTGCAAACTATTAAAACCCACTCTTACTGGCAAAGTGTTTGCCAGAAATACATGTTTCACAGCTTGATGGTCCTCAGGGAGCACAGTCATTTCAATCCTGGTTAAAATGTAGTAACAGGAAGTTGCATAACGTTACACAATGAGTGTAAGTCACCGCTTCTGCTATTTTGCCTGACAGCTACAATGAAACGTGTTTGTTTTTTCAGATCAGTTGTCTTATTTTCACTTCTTACTTATGATCTAAATGCATTCATTTAAATGACCAACATTACCATTTACTGGTAGCTTATGGTCACGTTGGCAAGTGGCTCTAAGCTGCTTTTCATTCTCTAACCTCCGTCCTTTTTGTTTTGTATGTTTTTTCTTAAATTTTATAAAAAAGAATAATGGTGGGCGCTCCTTTTCAACATCTGCTGTGACTGTGAAGTAAGTTAGAAGATAGGAACATGCATTAATAACGGAGAGGTGTTAGTCAACATCGTTAGAAATGCTCTCATAAAAGGGAGGGTTGTTGCACATGTGAAGACTATTCCAACAACTTTGATCTTTTGCATCCTGCTGTGTATATTTTTAATGTATATCCCCGTGAGTGTGTTTTTTCAGCTTTTTGCTTGTGTTACAAAAAACACAGCAAAATGTGTTGATGAGAGATGTATGAATGAACTCCTGCCATGGCCGTGTGAAAACCATGCCAGCTGCTCATAGAGCTGAAAACTATTGTGTCACCATTTAAATGATGAGTGAGAGGAAAAACATCCACGTCAACGCCCGGCAATACGGATTATTCACACTAACATCTTCAGCTTAATGTAACTTGGTATAGGAGCCGAGAGGGCTGACAGTCAGTCTGGTCTTACCATGGACTTCCTGATGTGGGTCAGTCTGCTCTTGGCTTTGCTTTCTGCAAACTCCAGACTGCTGATGTCCTTCAGACGAGCTTTGTACTTCCTCATCTGCTCGTTGATGAGCAGCTCCACACACCTATAGTACAGAGAAGAGATCCATTTAGAGTAGAACAGAGTAGAATACGAGTAGAAAGAGAGGATTGGGTTGTACTAGCTATTCCTGAAGGCCACCGTAGTTCTCTGGCACACTTGTGAAACTGCGGTAACGTGAGCCGCAGAGTGTAAAACTATAGTACCGCAAGCCGCCGTCTGACTTCCGTTGCTCCTAAAGTAGTGTTATTATTGTAAAGATGACCTCTGAGCGAGGAGAACGGCGTTACCACGGTTTTGCACTTGGCGGCTCACGTTACCGCAGTCTTGGAAAGGGAGGAGTAAGCAGAAGGGTACTCAGTTGGTTGATGAAACTAAATCCTACGCACTGTATGTAATGAAGAGCTGTACTTAAGATTAACACCATCCACGTGCCACATGCCGGTTTTTGAAAAATAAATTAATACGGTTCTTCTGCCAAACAGGTTGATAATGTTGTGTGATCACCACAGTTATGAGGAGTTTCGCCTTTGTCTGTTCTCAAACTTTGTCCCTACAGGCCTCCGTACACGCTCGGTGGTAACATCAAAGCATCACAACATTTAGTCATCACTGTCTGGACGGTTAACTCTGGTTTAAATATTGTCAGTCTCATGTTGCAACACATTTGTGAGTGTGAGGCTAATAGGAAATAATGTAGGTAAAATCAAAAACAATTTGCTTAAATCTAAAACTAAATCTAGAAATAAAACTTTTGTAAAACTATTTTGATCCATAAAACTTCTCTGTTGCAGGCAGTTATTCTGTTTAAGAGCCCTAACTGCAGAGGATAGTTGAGGACAGCGGACGTACGCTGTGGTCTTGCTGATGTCCTGGACGCTCTGCAGTGGGTCAATGGTGTCTGGACAGCGAAGGATGCAGGGAGCGAACACGATGGCGAGGGCGTTGGCCGACATCCTGTTAGTCTCCTCCTGCAGGGCGATCCTGAAACACACCACAGTATAATCCTGTTAATCCTGATGTTACCGAGTATGACACCCATTCCCGGCAAGCACACCAGACAGGACGGCACGAGACCGCTAATCCACGTGTTTCATAATCAGTGAGAAAAAAGAACAACAAAGAGGATCTGAAACCACATTCAGACATTTTGCTCGCAGGCAAAAACATTATTCAGATCTTATTTCACAACCTGGCTGTCTTGCCTGAGGCTGTGCTGCTGCTGTTGATTCATATCTGATCACTCACCTGACCAGATGGAAGATGAGGCGCTCCAGCGTGCTCAGGTGTGTCCTGCTGAGCTGGTCGATCACCGAATACACCCCTCGGATCACCTCCCGCTTGTCTGGCTGACCTGGAAAAGAAAACAAACACACCCCATCAGACTAGATCACTCTCTGAAAGTGACTCTCAGCTGGAGGACGAGGAGTCGGTGATTATGAGCTTACCCATGGCCCTGAGGAACTCCTCGTACAGTTCAAAGGTCATGAGCGGGCTGGGCAGGTCACGGAGCCACTGCTTGAGAACGCTGGCGATGACGTGGATGTTGTAGTCGTCCAGGTTCACGATGCTCACATCTGGAACACACACACATACACACATGTTCAGGCAAATTCACTTTCATCTTTCTGTCTTTGTGACTGTATACAGTTTATTTAGAAGTAGTAGAAGAAGACCTATTATTAGCAGTAGTAGCAGTAGTAGTAGTAGTAGTAGTAATAGTAGTAGTAGTAGTAGGAGGAGCATTAGTAGTAGAAGTAAATGAAGAAGAAGAGGAAGTAGTAGTAGTAGTAGTAGTAGTAGTAGTTGTAGTAGCAGTAGTAGTAGAAGAGTTGTAGTAATAATAGTATTACTCATCTTACTACTACAACGACTCTCCTCCTACTACTACTACTACTAGTAGAGTCAAAGTAGTAGTAGTAGTAGTAGGGACATAGTAGTAGTAGAAGTAGAAGAAGAAGAAGTAGAAGTAGTGGTAGTAGTATTAGAGTCATAGTAGTAGTAGAAGTAGAAGAAGTAGAAGTAGAAGAAGTAGAAGTAGAAGAAGTAGTAGCAGTAGTAGGACAGTTGTTGTAATAGTATTACTCATCTTACTACTATCAGACTCTCCTACTGCTACTACTACTACTGCTACTACTACTACTACTACTACTATGACTCTACAAGTAGTAGTAGTAGTAGTAGAGACATAGTAGTAGTAGAAGAAGAAGTATTATTATTAGTAGTAGTAGAGTCATAGTATCAGTAGAAGAAGAAGAAGAAGAAGAAGTAGTAGTAGTAGTAGTAGAGTCATAGTATCAGAAGAAGAAGAAGAAGAAGAAGAAGTAGTACTAGTAGTAGTAGTATATTTACAGTATGTGATGATTTCATTTTAAAATCAGCTCTTACTTTAAACTTTGAAATATATTCACGTTAGCTAACATTGTTTTCACAACAGAAGCACAAAGTGACTTTACTAATTCTGAACATGAATGATGTGAAAACACAGATAATACTCAGACATGACAGTAAAGATTTTATCGTCAGTCTCACCCGTGTCCAGGCCCAGACGCAGCTCTTTGATCTTATTGGTGGAGCCTGACTTCCTGTAGATGCCCTCCGTGTAGAGGCCGTGCATCTCGATGTAGTTGATGAGTTTCTCCACCAGCTGGGGAACCGCTCGCTCCTCGCTGGTCAGACGGGACAACTCCACGCCATACTGCCGCGACGACAGCTCCGGATCGTACTAGTATACACAAACACAGACACACGTCACATTAGAGTGAGACTACTGTGTGTAAAAATGACAGCATGATGATGAATAATATAGTAAGTAAACTCACTCTGTAACTACTTACACTTTGCTAATACTATTCTAACATTAGCCACCATAAGCGACTGGTCATACCAGACTGAGTCAGCCTGTAGCAGCAAAACCTCGGAGTGTATTGTACGGAGGAAGGATGCATTTTTGTTGCTTATGAATTCAACTTTCTTTTAAAAGGTCGTATTGATTGACATTAACATTGTCGTATTGACATTTTAAATGAAAATAATAAAAAAAAAAATACATCTACAGAGCCTTTAAAAAGGTGCTGAACAAAAATATGACTTTTCCTGAAAATAATTTTTATTGTGATTGTGAATTAATCATTTTAAAAATTTGGGCGGGTCCAAAATGAATGTTTTGTTTGGGTCCCACTTTGTTTGGGCCAATATTACTGTATAACAACGTTGGTATCACACGTTATCTCTGTGTCACCAGTTAGTGTGGAAAAAGCAGATAAATGCTGAGATTGACGGTAAGTGCCTGGCAACGACTTGTTGTGAAGTGAGTGCAATGGAACGGGGGAGGGAGAATGAGACATCTAGCGGCTGAATGTTATCAGAAGCACCGGTAGAAAACGGTACAGTCTCGCTTGTAAAAAAGGTTGACACGGCCGAGTTTGCAACTGCAGCCGATTATAGGAAATGGTACAAATTAATTTGACCTAGAAGACTAGATATCAAACTAAGAAAAAGAAGAAAGTGTTTGATTAGTTGAGAAAGCTTTTGTTAAAAAAAAGCATCAATTATTGTCCTTTTTCACCAAGATTCTTGCTCAGCTTACAGAGAATATCTACGTACGAATACCCACAACAGAAGCACTATGACAATGGAACAAATCTTGCCAAAAACATGGTAGGCATACTATAATATTTTAAACAGTTAGATGACAATAAAGTCACAAAGTAAATCAGTTAGGCTAAAATCAAATAGTTGTTTTGATTATATATCCGTATCCGGTATTATCATTGTGCATTTTAACACTTACAGCACATTGAAACAAGAAACCTTCAGATGAAATAAATCTCCTCCTACCTTTTTACTGCACTTGGTGGTCATCTTGGAGCAGCACTTCCTGTGGCAGGCGTAGCGACACACTGCAGATGACAGATCAACACAATCAGACTTCTACAACCTCCGCACACATCTGTAACAACAGCTGCAGTCAGTCAGTCAGTCAGTCAGTCAGTCAGTCAGTCAGTCACGACCTCGAAGACTTGTGAAGGTAAACGGCGAGGCGGCAGTCAGAGAGTTTGGATGTGATGTCTGCTGCTCACTGAGAGTGCAGATGGAGCTTGTAACTAGATAGAAGATGGATTTATGTGGTTTAATCCAATTGTTCTGACACTCAGGGAGGCAGGGCAAGTGTGTGAATGTGTAGTGTGTGTGACTGTATGTGTGTGTGTGTGAAAAGAGTAGGCGGGGGTGTAATGTGCTGTGTGGGTGGAAATAAAAACTACACACGGGCGTGAGCGCCTGTGGGTAAGTGAGTTAGGAGAACATTAGGAACTGCTGCTGGTGTGTATATCTGTCTGTGAGTGTGATACTGGGCAGGCTTGCAGATATTTACAGCCTCCTTTTATAATGTGGATAAAAAGATACAAAACACATAAATGCTCTGTAAAAATAAAGGTCATCATTTACCGTTAATCTAGTCCTTCCAGGTTCGTTAATGTTGCAGTACAATTTATCTTTCACTACAGCTGAAACTTCACACCCATCTAATGCTTTTCTAATGTGCAACTCCTGTAATGTGATGCACTAAAGTGAAACAGATATTTCATGACTTCACCGGAGAATGAGTCAACATTGACTTTCACAGTCAGTAAAACCTCCTGATATAATGTGTGATTTTGTGTTTGTGTCTTTCTCTCTCTGTGTACGTTGGCAGTTTCTCCCTCCTCATTAAAAAGAGTGTGAAACGTAGCAACCACACAGTCACTACCCACGCGTCATACTAATGTACAAGTACTGCACTGCACTTTTTTTGTCCTGTTTCTACTGCTGTACCAATATCCATGTAGTATAAGGTCTAGATTGACAATTTATAATAATAATCACTGGTTATTAGACTCTTGTACATGTACTTTCATGTGGTCAAGCACACGGTGCAACATGTCAGTCTGCTGCACTGCGAAGCTTCGAATACCTTCAAATATTCCTCACCAAACCTTCGAAGCCCAAAAAATGATATTCGGGACAGCCCTAGATAGCAGATATTGCAAAAACAGTGCTGGTTCTAACATTGCTAACAGGACTTTTTACATTTTTACACATAAATATAAGTCTTCCACTATATTGGGGAACCGAGGCGTCAGAATGTGCTACAGAGATCACTCACTGCTGCATTATCCAACACGACACAGAGCCCGCTGCTAACGTCGCCGGTGTACGTGTGGGTCAACCTGCCCACTGGTCTTGACAGCGCTTAAATTGTGTTTTTGCGTTTTCATATGGATGGAGGATTTTTTTAAACAGTGCTTGTGTGGACAAGATTTTTTTTTAGAACGAAAGAGGAAAAACCTGTGTTCATTTGGACCAGGCCTAAGTCAGTGTAAACATGAGACACAGCAGAAGTAAAAGGCAACAATGTGTGACAGCAACCTAACGAACTAAGGTAAGCATGTGTGTGTTTTCGTGTCCAGTCCTCACGTTTGCAGACGCAGGCTCGGTCCATCATCCAGATGAGGGAGGAGCAGTACTCGCAGTAGGTGGGGATGCTGTACTGTGTTGACTTGAAGATGTGGCCATTGTGTTCCTCCACCTGCAGAGGGCAGCAGAGACACAAGTCAGCTCAGCTACATCACTGCTTTTATTCCATTGTTAACACTTTGTTTCAGTTCACCATTAAATCTACAACTCACAATGTCAGTTTCCTTCTTCCTCGACTTCTTGCGTTCACGTTTAGGAGCCTGGAAAGAGACAAATGTGTCACTATGTGCATTTTGTGTGTCTCTTGTGAGAGCTACACATGTAATTAATTGATTATTGAGATTATTTGTATTGCAAAGTGCAATAAGTGAGTTAAGCCATTGTTCTTTGAACAATTAAGTTTAAAATTTAAACTTTAGATCCCCTTTAACTGCATTTTCCTTTCTGAAACAATGGACCCTAAATCTCTTGGGAAAATGATCAGAGAGATTGTATTTAATAATTAACATAATTACAATACTTCATATTATCTGCATCCATTACTTGGAATTCATTGTGTAGTTTCTTTATGTCCTGACAAGTATTTCTGTCATTTTTTCATCCATCCATCCATCCACTTTTTAACTCTCTTACCCTGCCGATAGTTCCCTCCATGGGCTTGTACTCGGTCATGAACTCGTCCAGGAAGACCTTGAAGGTGTTGACCCAAACCTTCACCGGCGATTCGCACCAGTCTCTCTGCTCCAGACGCATGGTCTTCTCCAGGATGTGCTCGAACAGGGCGTAGAGATCCTTGTAACGGATACTCTTCCCATCATCCATCTGGTGGTCGGGGGCAGAGGTACGGAAATACTCAGAATCATTAGTGATGGGTTGTTTTTCAAATGATAAAATTAATCCTCCAAAACATCAGTAAACATTTACAACTCAGTGTTCTTCTATTCAAATTAACAATATTTTTGGTTTTACAGTTCATTTTAGTCCACTTAGATAAAGATGGACGCAGTGTCTTATTTGCAGTACATGCCAAAGCAAATGGTGCTTCAAACAAAGAGAGGAAAGAGCAGCGAGGACTCACCGCCAGGGCGGTGGAGTAGGAGTTGAAGATGTTGATCCTGAACTCCCTCAGCGCTTTCTTGAAGACGACGTCCACCATGGTGTCCTTCTTACCGTCTTCAGACTCCAGGTCGGCGATCTGGAGGGACAAATTATTTTCAAGTTAACAGCTCAGCTCAGTAACTGTTTACCAAGAGAACTTTTTAAAGTTTTATTTAAAAAGTGGACGCTGTGCCATGGCACTATACAGCGGCATGATTATTCCACTTCAAATTAGGGTGTAGATGAATCTTCTTAGGCAGTTTTAGCACACAAGTATACAAAATATGAAGGTGATGTACTATTTTGAATCTGATATAACATATTCAAATACAACATCTTGACACACAGTGCTCAGCTGCATCTCAAATTAATCTTCAGGTTCCCAGCTTTTAGATGATGTACACCGCTTTTGTGTGACATCTACTGATGGCCTACTATCGCCCACCAAAGACCCACTGTTCCCCCCTAAAGAAGACAGAAATGGGTCTGAGTGGGTCTCTTAGAGTTAATTCAATTAACCTCAGTAGGGTTGGGATGGCGAATCAAACCAAAATGATGTCCTTCTATTTTCTTTTTCAAGACTATTTTGAAACTTTTACAGGACTGTCAGACACATACCTGACATAATTATAGGGACAACAGAGCCTTTGGGGGAACCACACAAAGATAGTGAGTCAGATGAAACTCATTCACTATATGTATGTGTGTGTGCTAAGTGTGAACAGGTTCAGGTTTGCCCTCTCACCTTCTTCATGAGGAAGTCGTTCATGCTGCGGTAGTCGTGGGCCGAGCTGAGGATGTGCAGTGCGTCGTTCTGCCACTGGGCGGGTTCCAGAGCGATGCTGCTGATCTTCACGCTGCGACGCCTCCTCATCTTAGGAGACAGCTCCTTGTTCTCCTTAATGTCCCTGACCCCCTGAGAGGCAGCAGCCTCCAAATCTGGTGTGCGAGGAGGAGAGGAAGAAGGAGGGCCTTCTGGGAGGACGGAGACAAAGATGGAGATGGAGGTGGAGAGAAGGTCGAATACTAAAAAGTGTTAATCAAGATAATTTTCTATAGTTCACTGTACTGTGCTACTCATCATGACCTCTGAACTCCCTGCGGAAGGCAACCAAAACCAAAATAAGTCTGCAGATTGGATTTCGTTCTTACCATGCGTCTCTCCAGCTTCACTCCTGCTGGCCTGCTTCTCTCTCGACAGTTTTTTCTCGCCGTGCTTCGTCTTACTCCAGAATCGCATCCTTCCTCTCATCCTGCTAAATCACACATCACAATTCATTGACTTAAATTAATTAATTTAAGAATACACAAATGTCCACCAAAAAAAAGTCATGGGTAAAACTCATGGATGTATATTAAGACCTGAATACGGCGGCGCCGCTCAGCCTTGCTTTATATATTTTACAGTGGGCCACATACCCCAGAAGTAAACCCAGAAGCTAGGAAACTTTTTTTGGCGTATGCACCAGGCGACCAATTCTCACTGGAATGAATAGGCGCCATCTTGGGGTCCGGTATCCAGTTCTTATAATACATCCATGATAAATATGCTCTCAGTTATTTAGGTGCACAAAGAATGTCACATTGGCAGTTGTAAAATAAACCTGAAAATACTGAAATGTAATCAGAGGCTCTCTGGTGATCTCACCTTCCATCCTGACTGGAGGTTTTCCTGAGGACCTCCACCTTGCCCAGGTCTCCTGACGACATGGTCTTATGGATCTTCTTCTGGTCTTTGTGTGATGGCTGGAGAGCAGAGATCAACAACCGGGTGAGAAAAAAAACAACGATTGACTGAGCAGGACAGGAAAACGACTTTAGGGTTTCAAACTTGTCCAGGATGCTGTGGTTTTGGGCGACTGGCGTTTAGTTTCCTGTTGAACACAGGTTGGTTCCTCTATGTTAATGCCTTATGGACAGAAACAATCTGATATGGAGTCATATATTTATATAATTTGTTCTACAACATAGAGTTTATAATGCATAATTTCACATCACAGCAGTAAATGTAAAAGGACTACATATTGAGGTAAATAACTTCTTCTGGTTCTAGTGATGCTACTGAATGAACTGATATAATAAATCTACAGAAATCAGCAATATCACAGAGAATAACGCTGATGTTGAGAGAGAAACGGAGGTCATGCTCGTAAGATCCTGTTAGAAAACGACGTTGTTAGTGAGAAGTCTCTCTGAGGTTTTATCGACTCCAGCATGCAGGAGCAGCAGATGGCGTGCAGCAACACGAGGCGATATGTTGTGTTTTCAGGAGTGGACAAGATCTTCAGTCAGTCCTTACTGTGAAAATCTCTGTTTATTGTTGTTAAAGAAGAAGAAGATACAGGGATACTTTAATACACAATGTCATTTTGAGTTTCAACCTTTTATTTTTCCTTCAAGATAACTGCTATGGTGTGAGATGCTTTCTTTAAGTGACTGATTCCCAATTTCATTTGAGTGTGCCGACAGCAGCAAACTAATAATCTGAGGCTGTAGTCGGTGCTTTCAATGATGCGTTATACTATACACTTCTAACAATGCTAAAAAAGAAATCTTTCTCAATCAGTCAATCTCCACCTAACAAATACCTTTCCTTTACAACTAATACTGAAGCAATTAGTCATTTATTCAATGAGTTGATCAACAGAATGAATCAGGAACAGTTCTGACAGTCGATTAATCATTTAGGTTGTTTATCCACCAAAAATGTGAAATATTTTCTGGTTCCAGCTTCTGAAAAGCAGTTTTTTTTTAGTTTTATATCATCGTAAATTGAAAATCTTTGGGCTGTTGGTTGGACAAAACAAACAATTCAAAGACTTTTTTTTTAAGGCTGTCAAAGTTAACGTGACAACAGCGCGTTAACGCAAGTTCATTTTAACGCAACTCATTTCTTTAAGGCATTAAAGTAATCAATCTTTTGGAGGTTGTAGCGGGCTCAGTTTTATTGCTAGAAGAAGAAACTGGTGTCATATGAAACTAAAAAACCTGATGAATCCGTAGGTACCAACCATGTTATACTAGCTCGTCGTGAAGGAGGTTAAATAACACTCCAAACTAAATTTTGGCGTGGACAAACTGGCATGGCCAATTTCAAAGGGAACCCTTGACCTCTGACCTCAAGATAAGAAAATGGGTTCTATGGGTACCCACGAGTCTCCCCTTTACAGACACGCCCACTTTATGATAATCACATGCAGTTTGGGGGCAAGTCATAGTCAAGTCAGCACACTGACACACTGACGGCTGTTGTTGCCTGTTGGGCTGCAGTTTACCATGTTATGATTTGAGCATATTGTTTTATGCTAAATGCAGTACCTGTGAGGGTTTCTGGACAATATCTGTCATTGTTTTGTGTTGTTAATTGATTTCCAGTAATAAGTATTTACATACATTTGCATAAAGCAGCATGTTTACCCACTCCCATGTTGATAAGAGGATTAAATGCTTGACAAATCTCCCTTTAAGGTACATTTTGACCAGATAAAAAATGTGCCATTAATCGCGATTAACTATTTTAATCAATTGACAGCCTTCATTTTTATATAGGTGTTAGGTCCAGTTCTTACAACATGGTGTATTGTGTACTGAAGGAAAAATATGAGGTCAAACTCTAAAATGTTGAAGTATCCATTGATAAAGAGGTGAACTATTGTGAGATGAAAAGGAGATTGAAGCCGAGAGGTGACAGCTTAGATGTCTCAGTTTGGGCTGATTTTCAGCCACCAGAGTGACGTGCAAAGCCATCCACTACAGACCGGCCACGGTGGAGAAACATCAGTCTGTTTGGTCAAACAGTCCAACAGTAGTGAAGAGTACGACGGAAGTGGGGTTAGCAGTGGTGTTAAAAGGCTCCTCCCCCGCCGCTCGGCCAGCTCCACCTGAGAGGAAGGCGGTGGAGGAGGGAGGGGGGCCCGAGTGGACAGGAAACAGTCGACCGCTGGGAGGTCAAGGGACCTCCGGAGATCCGGTGCTTTACCATCTCGGAGTCACTTTGACAGTCGGCCTCGGGGTCGGCGTGTGGTGGAGACAGGGAGGGGGGCAGCGTGTGGGAGTGGGCGGGGATGTAGTATTCATCGTCGTCGTCCGACTGGGTCGCCCCCTCCGAGTTACAGCGGGTGAGGAAGTCGGAGCGCGTCCGGGACATTCGCGCTTTCTTTTTGGGGACGGGGCGGCCCACCTGCTACCAGGCAACCACAGGGACATCAGGTCAGCCGCTAATGTGTGTGTGTGTGTGTGTGTGTGTGTGCGTGTGTGAATATACATCAGATGATGGAATAGACTGAACCTTAGTTGACCCCTAATATCATCTTTTATGAGGTTATTATTCTTAAATTTGGCAGAAATTGTAAAAAATAAGCTACAGATACTCAACACTTGCAAATAAACGTGTATACAGATGTGAATACATATTAATTATGTTTATTACACAGCTGTGTTGAATACTCGATTCTGATTGGTCAATCACGGCGTTCTACAGTCTGTTATTTCTTTATAGCAGACCGTTGCTATGTATAACAGACCGTTGCTATGGACACAGGTCTGATGTCGGACTCTGGCGGTCCGTTTTTGTGTCAAATTATTGATTTCTAAAGTAAGTAGCCGTGTAATAAGCGGGATAATGTACAACTAGCGGGTCATTGTTGTGAAATAGACCCCTTCACGGCGATTGCAAGACCCCTCCGCATCGCCCTGTCGGGGTTTATTTCACAACAATGAACGGCTCACTGCACATTATCCGTACATATAATCTTTAGCCCTGGGAGACAAAGCTGCTTGAAGGTGTGCACAGGACAAGTTATATATTTCGCCAGGTTTATTTTCATATCTATCGGCTGTACATAATAGCAGGATGTGCCTCTTTATTGTCTGTAAATCTGCTGTATGTCTGCTGGTTTGATTTCTGTACATGTATTTTCTGCATATTTTTAAGCACACAGAGCAACTGAGAAACAGTCAAAGTCAGTTCAGTCAAAATCCTTGTAAATGTGAGCATATGTGGCCCGTGGGTGTGTGTGTGTGTGTGTGTGTGTGTGTGTGTGTGTGTGTGTCCTACCTCTCTGTTTCTGGATCCAGCAGATTTAGAGTCGAACATGGCCAGAGATCTTTCCTGGTTCACCAAATCCTTATCTGACCTGCAACACAAAACCAGACTAAAGTTTAACAAAAGGCCCAAATCTACAGTCTCAATGAGGATAAAGACTGAACACGTACCTATCCTCTATTTATGATGTATATAAATAACTTTTTTTTAGTGTAATCTTATCTCATGTAATTTCGTTGTTTTCATTATTTTCAGTGTGTTTCACCAGTCATGTTGTTATCTGGGTCATGTGATCGCCTCCCATTGGTTGCTGATACTATAAAGGTGAGGTCACACCTGTTTGTTAAATACCCTGACGTAGACCTTCAGTGGTCGAAACATGTTTTTCTTAATGATTTAGCCACTATAACAAAAGCTTTTTAATATTTTCTTCCTTGTTGTTACTTGTTCTAAGATTTTGGAGGCCTAGAGCTGTAACGATTAATCGATTAGTTGTCAATTGTCAAATTAATCACCAACTATTTTGATAATCGATTAACTGGTTTCAGTCATTTTTTTGTTTTTTAATCTTTATAACATATATCACATTCACATACGTATAACGCTCTTTTCCTGGATTTCCTGAGCCAATCTTTACTTATAAAGTCCTTCGTTGTAGTGGTTTGGGTTTGGTGTATTGTGTTATAAACACACTCTATGTCAACGGTGACCCCTGACCTGCAGTCGTTTATCCTTCAGTATAACGGGTCCACTTACTTGGAGAAGGGCAGCTTGCGTCTGGGTGGGGAGAACACCGTGTTGGGGGGTTTCTCCACCATGTTCACGATCACAGTCTGGGCTGAGCTCTTCTTCTGAGCCTTTGGTGGTTTGGTGTCCAGGACCGGGCTGGGAGCCTCCTGCGCGGGCCGGATCGCCTTCCTCTCCGGCTGACTGGGGAGGACAGCGGGAACGCTGGGCTTTGGCTCCAGGACGATCTGGATGTCCACCTCTGAGGCGCAAATCCCTGATTCTGGACTCTCGGTTGAAGACGGGGCCTCGGAAGACTTGTCTACTGTGAATACATCCCTCTCGGTCTGGGTAGCAATCTCATGAGGCTGCTCCATCTCTGATACCACCTCCGAGCCTGCACCGGATGCTGCTGCTCCTGTTTCAGAAGCTCCTTCTAGGGTTTGGGCTGCCAGCAGCTCCCCCTCCTCCACTGGACTCTCCTTCTGCATACTGATCAACACCACTACAGGCCTCCGAGACGTGGACTCCCGTCTCTCTCTGGAAGATTTGCTGGGGCTTTCGAAAGTTGGCTCACGAACTGGACTTTGGTCCGAAGCAATATAAAACGTTGCCCTCGGACCCTCCGCCTTGATCGGCGGCTCCATTACAGGCTTTTCATTAAAATTTGCATCTCTCAGCCCCTCGTGTTGTTGGATATCCAGTGCTTGGGGGAGTTCTTGAGGTGCAGTCGACTGGGAACCTTCAGTCTCCATGTCTTCCACACTGAGCAGCTCAAAACTGCCATGACTAGCTGGAGATCCCCGGGGTGAAAGTCTGTGAGGGTCTTCCAGCTGGCAGGTACTGACCGAGTCTTCTTGCACGCTGGTGGTTCGGACCTTGAGGAGCTCTAAGCTGAACTGAGCCTGCTCCAGCTCCCTCATCCGCCTGCTCTCTCGTTTCGACCGGCTCTTGTGGCTCGTCTCATCTGTGCTCCTACTTCGCTCTGAGTCCTCTTCTTTTTCTGTCTCTCCCGCGTCTAACAGAGCAGGTTTAGAGTCTTCAGACAGTTCATCAGAGATATCCTGGACGTAAGCGTCCTGTCCTGAGGAGGTGAGGTCCTCCATGGTTCCTGCTTCCATCTCTGCTGCTTGTCTCTCATGCTGCTCCTTCACTTGCCTGAACCTGAAGACATTATCAGTGAATAATGTAATGAACAACAGTCTCCATACAAAGCAGGCAGAAAACAGAATATTATACTCACACAAACCATGATTTTGCTGTGAACATTTTGCTGAAAACATGCCCATAACTCTGCAGGAATTCAACCTTTTCTTTCACATGATTCCTTCATCCTATGAACCCGTCTACCAGGTGCGCATTAGACAACTATTATAACAGACTGATAGCTCTCATTCACCTGAGTCGAGCCAGGTATCCCCTGCCCATCGCCTGCAGCTGCGTCACAGTCCTGTACGTCCGACAGTAGCGGCTCCTCTCCCTGAATCCTCTCCAGGTTGTCTGAACCGTTACAGCTGCCTGAGATCTGCGATGGCAGCAAGTTCTCCAGCTCCTCTGCAGGACGATGGCGGAGTCTCGCCACTGCAGGAACCTCCTGCGCTCCCTGTAGCTCCTCCAGGCCGCCTGCAGACACACCGCCGCCTCTTCCTCCTCGCCGGCGTCCATGGCGGACTGTTTGAGAAGGCAGCTTCGCCACCATCGCTGCATAAAGACAGAGAGGGAACATGTTTTAATTAAATGGAAGTGGAAATACAGGCTGCTAGGAGATCAAATCTTGTTTCTTGCTTTTCTTCAATCAAAGATTTGACCAAGGTTTCCTCTTTAGGTTTGATGTATTTGAAGACTTTGGGCAGCAAATGTTGATAATTTTTTCAAGGAAAAGGTTTTAATCCTTTCTGACCCTCTAAAACATTTCAGTTTCTGCTGTGTTGCCCTGAAACCTACTTCAGGTAAGACCAAAATGAGTTTGTGCAACTTGTTATTTTTGTTATTCATGGCATGCGTAACATTATGACGGACCGATCTGGCGGACATCACTGGAACTTTTGACAAATTCAAACAGGCTGAAAACACCTTTCATTATTTTGATTAGACTCTGGAATAAACTAATTTCCTTCTGATTCAGAAATGTATTAAATCAGATTGTATTCTTGCCTGTATTTATCAGCAAGCTACTGAAAAAATTTCTCGATTTCTGACTAACTTTCCAAATTAAAAGCACACTGTACTGTAGGTAAAATTTCAGAGTCTTGAAATAACAATTATCAGAGCTCAAATAGATTGAAGCTCAAACAGCAGTTATGTTTTACTAAATGTTATCTGTTCCTCATCGTTGGCTGCTGCTCACTGTTTTACTGTTTCACTGTTTTTTGGACAGACTGGGTTTGTTTTCTTTCAGCCTGACAAAGATTTGGACAACTCCCCTCGGAGGACTCCTCCAGAGAAACATGCTGACGTCAGTCTGAATGCAGTGTTTTCTTCCTCCGTCAACCTTTCACCGTTTGCTTTCTTTCATTCTCTCTCTCCCTCCGTCTCTTGTTCTTTCTCTCCAGAGAGATAACAGTATGAGTCTGCAGTCTATAACATATCTTTTTCGAAAGGGTGCATACATTTTTTTTTCAGATTTACAAGCTTGATTTAATTTGCATTAAATAGCTCTGCTCTAAAATAAAAATATTTCTCAAATCTAATTATTTAAGACATTATTATTAACCAACATATTCAGTCATACTTTTGCTGTCCTCTCACCTCTGACCGCTTGCAGCATCACTGAACAAACTTAAGCTGAATTTTGGTGAGGAAAAACTGGCATTGCCATTTTCAAAGGGGTCCCTTGACCTCTGACCTCCAGATATGTGAATGTAAATGGGTTCTATGGGTACCCACGAGTCTCCCCTTTACAGGCATGCCCACTTTATGATAATCACATGCAGTTTGGGGCAAGTCATAGTCAAGTCAGCACACTGACACACTGACAGCTGTTGTTGCCTGTTGGGCTGCAGTTTACCATGTTATGATTTGAGCATATTTTTTATGCTAAATGCAGTACCTGTGAGGGTTTCTGGACAATATCTGTCATTGTTTTGTGTTGTTAATTGATTTACAATAATAAATATATACATATATTTGCATAAAGCAGCATATTTGCCCACTCCCATGTTGATAAGAGGATTAAATACTTGACAAATCTCCCTTTAAGGTTCATTGTGAACAGATAAAAAAATTTGTGATTAATCTCGATTAACTATTTTATCGGTCGACAGCCCTAGTTTTGACATGTTTCAAATAGTAGAAATCTCATTTTTGAATGAAAGCCAACCCCTCAAGAAGACAAATATACTTAATATTACAGAGTGAGAGCACTAATAGCTTATAAAAGAGTAATAAGAGGAAACTGTACATGTATCATCTCTAATCGAGAGACTATATTTAGAGAACC
Organism: Sebastes fasciatus; assembly: GCF_043250625.1. Taxonomy (NCBI): domain Eukaryota; kingdom Metazoa; phylum Chordata; class Actinopteri; order Perciformes; family Sebastidae; genus Sebastes; species Sebastes fasciatus. The sequence continues at coordinate 34,873,738 of NC_133798.1, forward strand.
CTGCTCCTTGTATATCTGGAGTAAATGCAGCACTATTAATCACTTAATGCCAAAACAGTCTGAGGGTAAGTGGCCTTAATGGACTACGGAAACTCCTCCTGAAATTGTTGGGAGAAGAAACTTGGCTGTGCAGGATTGTTGAATTGATTCATGATGCACTTACAGAGATCATTTTATAGCTAATCAGAATTTAAAATATTGTTTTTAACTTAATGAACATAGTGAATGTAATGAATGTAGAACTGCTGAACCTCTTCTTCCCACCACAACATCTCACCTGGATGACAAAGGCGGCTGTCCTCATGTCAACAAAGTGCTTCCTCTCCAGGACGGCCCTGAAGCGGCGCTGCAGCGTGACGATTCGCCGCAGGACTTCCTGGTGGAGCTGGGTCTGAAGACGCTGGCGCTCTGCCTCCCGCAGGAACACCTACATCACACAGGAACAATTATATAAACACGGTACAGCAACAGAAGAGATGGTGCACCAAAGATGAACTGGTTTCAGGGATACGTACCATCGTGTTGCCCACTTGATAGCCAGCAGGTGGGAGGTGGATCCGTCTGAAGAACTCCCTGATGCCTGACTTGGTCGGGCTCGTGCCTCGAGGCAGCAGCACGTGAAAGTGACGCACAAAGTCCTGCAACGCGGTGTATGTGCAGTCAGTAAAGCAGTTTTAGACACAATGAGGCTTCATGGTAGCTGGCAATCATCTGGTAAATCTAAGTTTCCCCCTGAGACATAGAATATTAATAAACATCTCATTATAGTAAGAAAGCTCGCTCTTCAATTTCAAATCAAAAAATGACTGTACTCTGAGTTGATTAATAACTGTGAATCTCAACATCTAGCCATATTTGTGCAGCAATAGAAAGTAAGATTAGAATAAGATTCAGCTTTATTGGCCAAATATGTTCAGGTAAAGAATTTGACTCTGTGTGTTTTCTACTTTTACACACAGTGCCAAGAACAAATGTAGAGAAGAATTACATTTAAACATGCAGCTACAAAAAGGATAAAAAGATAAGCTTTATAAACATACATGAAGATACATAAAAAGAGACAATATAATGACCATTAAAACATGGAAATAAAAATGCTAACTATGCCAAAATAACTGCCCAATGCTACAAATAAACAACATGTAACACTGACATGGCATCAATAGATGTGCTGTCAGATGGTGGTAGGAGAGGATTACCTGGAAGGTGTACTTGATGCTGTATCCTGATTGTCGGATCCGGACGGTTTCCAGCATGCCGGTGTATCTGAGCTGTCTGAGCACCAGGCTGTCATTGAAACGCAGAGGCAGCTGACGGAGACACATGGAGAGAGAGGGTTAATGAAATGAAGTCAGCAGTCTGTCATTAAGAGAAGCTACTGTATATTTTAGAAGCTGTATATTTAAGCGACGACTCCTCTGCAGCAGAAATTACCTTCTCAGCGTTGGAGCGAATACATTTGACGAAGTACGGCTCTGACTGATCGAGAGTCTCCATCAGCTTATTGAGGGACGCCTGCACACACAAACACAAACCAGTGACATCATATCCTCATTATATGTAGAGACAAATGTAGAGGGGGAAAGCAACGGAATACATTTACTCAGATATTGCAATTTTGAGGTGGTATACTTGAGTATTTCCATTTTATGCTACCTTATACTTCTACTCAACTACATTTATTTGATCAATTTAGTTACTAGTTACTTTACAGATTCATATTATTGATACAAAATATTATCAAGAAATAAAATATGATATATTACTATAGATTAAACTACTAAGCAGTATATAAAGCAGTTAAATTAGTTCTACCTTTACAAGCTGCAACTTTAAAGTGATGCTTACACACATGAATGCAGGACTTTTCCTTGTATCACAGTATTTTTACACTCTGGTATTGCTACTTTAACTTAAGTAAAACATCTCAGTACTTCTTCCATCACTGGAAAAAGGCCACTTTTATGTTACGAAACAATACAGCTCTCATGTTGTAAAAATGTTGACTGCACTTATGATTCAGGATTTCATGTTTTATTGCCATTTCAGTATAGGTGATAAGATTTTGTATAAAGTAATGTGCTAACATCTCATAGCCTGATGTATGTCTTTATACGGGCCACAGTATGTATTATATGTAGAAGTAGTTTAGTGTTATACAGATATTTAACTTTGAAATGTTCTAATTTAACAGGATATTCTTGTACACTTCTTATCATTATACAGTAGGCTGATGCTGCTGCTGCTGCTGAGTCACTAATGTTATTGTAATTCACCGATCCTCCAGCAGAGAGCGACGGCAGCACTGACCTGGAACTGAGCACTGATGCTGGGCGGTTTCTTCTTCTTGTGCAGGTGGAGCAGAGACTTGGTGATGCGGTCGTGGAGCGTCACGCTGCTCAGGTAACGCAGAGACTTCACGTCCAACAAGTGCTGCGTTCACAAAACCAGATGATATATGAAACTGTGTCTCTAAACTGATACCTGGTTTATCAATCTATCTTTGATTCTGAAGATGCTGTCATGTTGTGTCATGTTTGTGTCTTACCTTGGGAAGGCTCGGCTTGCTTTTGATGTTTTTGTTTCTCCTACAGGTGAGAAATATGGTTTTATTGAAAGATATTAAAATAAGAATTCAGTGACATTTAAAAGAGTACGTAAGAGTAGTAATTTTAAAAAATATATGCAGTGGAAACAGAGACAACCTCCCTTTTAGTGCATATATGTTTCTTCCTCTGAATACTACACTACCCATAATGCAAATGGATTTCCCTAGGTCCTCCTGGATTGGATCAGAACACTGTTGCTCTTGCTCATGTCCACTTGTACTAGCTAATAGAGGTGGCTAAATCTTGCTGAAAGGCCATAAAAGGGTGTATATGTCGGGGCGAAACTCCTAAAACAGGAAAAAAACACATTTCTGGCACATTATAACTATATTAGTATGAATACTAGAGCCTACAGTTGAGTGATGCATTATGATTTTAAATTCATCAGCTGAGACCAACAGATCTGAGCCAATAGTTTGTAGACAGATAGGTAGAAGAAATGTAAAAACAAATCACTAGCAGCTAAAGGCTGGTGTGAGTTTCTGTGTTTCTGTGTCACTCACAGTAGGATGCCCTGAGCTCTCTCCAGGAGTTTACTGCTGGTCGAGTTGAGGAAGATCCCGTCTTCTTCAAGGGCGGGACTTCCTGTCGAGGACACACGACCAGACCTGGAGCTGCGACCGTTGCAGCTGACGCCATAGCCATCCCTACAGGAGGGAGGGGACGGAGGGAGAGAGACGGAGAGAAGGGGGAGGAAGAGAGGGAGCGAAGAGTCATTTGAGACAACGTTAATATCTGAAATGCTGCTTGTTGCCGTTTTACATTTTGATTTGTCACTTTGAATGGAGTCAAACTCTCTCTGTCTTTGACTCAGACTGAGGTTTCCTCAATTTTTTTTTCCTGTTAAAGGATTTTTTTGGGGGGAAGATTTTTCTTATCCGAGCAGAGGGTCTAAGGATAGAGGGAGTCGTACGCTGTGCAGATTGTAAAGCCCCTCGAGGCTGAACCAAATGCCCGTATGGAAATTGGAAAAAGGGCTTTTGTGTATTCTGCACCCTCGGCATGAAATATGGTGCAGAAGGACTTGAAACTCAGTGGTCTTGTTGAATGCTTTTAATTCCAAAATTAAAGAATTTGGAGCAAATTCTTTAAGATGTCAATGTTTTTAAATTCATCTAGTCACAAAACTGACTCAATTTTAGTTTCCTATTTTTCTATTTTTCCTATTTCTGTCTGTAATGATGTGTTTTTATGCTGCTGCCTGTCTCGGCCAGGTCGCCCTTGGAAAAGATATTCTTAATTTCAACAAGGACTCCTGGTTAAATAAAGGTTAAATTAAAAAACAAAAATGTATTGGGGTTGTGCTCACCAGCTGGCCTTCTCATTCAGGGCGTTGGTGCCTTGAAGATCTGACAGAGGTGTTCGGGGATTCTTCCTGGTGATACCTGGATGGCAGGAGAGGAGAGAAAGAGACATATGAGATACAAAGCTCACTGGATTTATCTACATCTTCATCTCCAATCACAGCATGAAGATCCAACTCCCCCATCACTTCATCTTTATCATGCTTTATCAACTGCTTTTATCATGCACATACTGTATTTTGCACAGAGCTTTCACCCATATCATCCCAGCTACCCTCCCTTTATCCCTCTCTATCTGGCTACCTACCTTCATCCACTACTAAAGCTTCATCTTGCTCTCGTCTTAGACTGGCTTTACTTTTCCCCAGTCGGCCCCAAGCGTTGTGTGTGAGAGAGAGAGCGTGTGTTTCAGTGGTTTTGGCAGTGGGACATTAATGCCGATGGAGACATTACATATGAAAACAAGCAGCTAATGAGCTGGGTGTTTCCAGTTTATATTTGTGGTTTTCTCTTGTAAAAGTCTAAACACACTACTTTTACTAAGCAATGAATTATTTCACAGCATTGGGGTCAACTCTGTTTTCTGTTGCAACACATCCTCATACAACGGTTCATGATGATATCTTAACAAAGGTATTCCTCATTTTTCGTGTGTTTTAAGTAGTAGTGTACAGTCTTTTCAAAATGAACTTCTTTCACAGGAAACAACTTGTTTAGGTTTAGGCAACAAAACTACTTAGTTAGGTTTAGGAAAAGGGTTTGGGTTAAAATAACTCCGGAAGTAACTTAAGTACGGAAGTTACGTGACAAATACATCAACGTTGACTTCTGGTTTCACACATGGTACAAAAAACGGTCTCCTGGGCATGAGTCAGCTGTTTTTTGACCCACCCACCATCGTCATCAATAGTAAACACGCACACACTTCAGTGAAGGAGATCCCTGAAACTGTCAAGATACTGGATGGAATTAAAGGACTAGTTCCACATTTTGGGAAATACACGTATTCGCTTTCATGCAGAGAGTTACATGAGAATATCGACACCACTCTGATGTTTGAACGGTAAATATGAAGTGACAGCAAGCAGCTAAATAGCTTAACTTAGCACAACGACTGGAAACAGCTGTCCAAAGACAACAAAATCGGACTATCCAGATTACAAAAGCAATGGTTGAAATTGATGCGGCAGAGGTGGAGAACTTTTACTCCCTACATCGAGTCAAACTCATTGATTATATAAAATATGCACGTAGTCTCTGTGACGTCACTCATAGCTTTCTGAAGAGCCGTTGTTAAGCTCAAAAATTCAGCCCCTGTACAGTTGGCATGAATGGAGATATTAGCTATAGAGACCAAAACCGTTTTTGTAGCAGGCTGTAAACATGTTTATTTCTGCTGTAAAGTCGGACATTTGAACATGAGGGTCTGTGGGGATTGACTCGCTTTTGGAGCCTCAAGTGGCCACTTGAGGAACTGCAGTTTTTGCCACTTCCACCTCGGCTTCATTTCTCGGCACCAGAGGTTGTTGCTTAGTCAAACTTAAAAAATGCTGTATCCTTTATTTCCCATAACACAACATGAGTGTCTTTCCATTAGAAACTAAAAGCCTGGTAAATGCCCACATCTTCCAAACCCAACGCCATCAGATTGTAACACAGGATTTCCGTTGATAGTCTCCAAACACAAGGCGAGATAACCTCTAATGACATCAACAGGGTTATTTTTATATTTCTCCAGAACCACAAACGATATCAGGCAACTGTTTTTACAGGCTGAGTAGTATAAACCATGACTAGTACACTGATGTTGATGTGTAAAATCAGTTTCCCTTTAATGGAGGGAAGTCTGGGGAAATTCCTTGGAAATCAGTTTCAGTTAATCCCACTGGAGTTATGTGTGGAAAACAAAGTGCTGTTTTACAACATGAGGACACGTGACACTTGGAGGTTTAGGCACACGATAACACACTCAGCCACATGTGCGAAACAATAACGTACACATCTGTGTGACAAAGGACGACCAGAAAATCCGAGGGCCTCAGTAAAACCCTGTCGCTTAACGCGGGACGGATCCATTTGTCCGATCACTCATGCGTGGGAATAAAAGTCTCTGCGGTTAGGAGAGTCAATGGGACCAGAGCTCAGAACGACCCTGATGTCTGATTTCCAATATCTTATTATCAGCTGTAATAAAAGCAGCTTACTGAGGCTGAAAATCATCAGCGATCCATTATTCTCAATTTGACCACCAGCGACGTTTTTCAATACAGCCTGGAATTGATTTCCTTGATTGGGTTGAGCTCAGTGAGCGGCTTCTGATTGGGTTTTTAAAAATAGGAGCACTTCTCACTTCAGCTCACCTCAATTCAACAGACTTTCATCGACAGGAATCCATCCCATCATAAACCCCATTACCAGGGAGCATCTTTCTAATACTGCTTAGGTGAGTTAGCGGCTGAATTTCACTCCAAAATATAATGAATGCACGTAAAAATGTAATTTAAGTTGATCCTGAAGAAAAGGAAGCACTTCTGAGGAAAAGCTCTTAAAGGGATAGTTTGGGTGTTTTGAAGTGGGGTTGTATGAGGTACTTATCCAGAGTCAGTGTGTTACCTACAGTAGATGACAGTCGGTACACCCCCAGTTTGGGGAAACAGATAGAGGTTACCGACACCAGAGCAAAGCAATACAGTGCTGTGGACGGGGACGGCAGCAAAACATTTTGTAGCCACCTAAAAAAATCCATATCAGTTTAGGTGTACGCTATATTAAGAAAATTTTTCCCATGACAGCTATTGAGTCTATGTTTCTGACGGGGAACTGAAGCCGTTATCTATGCTCTTTCCAAAGAAACCAGACTCCATTGTAAAAAACAGTAATTTTATCTCGTAGAACACAGGAGTTGCTGGTTTCCCTTCGCCTCAATCAGTTAGTTAAGTTTGTTTGTGTTATTTTGTGACCCTGGTTAGTTGGTTAATTTGGCTTCACATATTCAGGCCTTAGAGGGTGCCGTGGATCTGCTATGATCTTGTGAGCTAAATTCATGGTGTACTGGTCTGTCACACAAATAACTTTTTTTTGTATTGAAGCTAATTATATTTGAAGTGTATTTCAGTAACACTGTCTTCTACCTTCTGAAAACAACTGTTCTCACTGAAGCATTTTGAATAAAACTTAACGTTACATAGTGGTTATCTTAATATTTTCCTTTCACGTCTGTCCTTTCTCCTGTCCTGTCATGTCTTATTTTTAAGGGAATTTCTCATTGATTAAAAGAAATTGAAATTGGACGACAATACTGCAAAAATGTGTGAAAATCAGCTTGCAGCACAAAAAAGCAACCTTGTTTTCACTATTTGTTTTTTATTACTTTGAGCGGCTGTGACTGAATTGTGGCTAAGCAGACACACTTTTGGTTTTCTGTCCATTGTGTTTCTATCAGCAGAAACATGACCTGCTTACTGTTAGCTGAGAAGCTCCTGCAGCAGGAAACAGAAGACCTTCTTGATACGATACAATAGTGCGGAGAGTCTTGAGGTATTTGGACTATTACTTACTGTATTTCTCGTCTTTGCATCTTTGAAGGATCTCGAGGCTCCTCTGGTGAACCGGGTGATGAAGGAAACTGAAGCTGTCGACAGTTTTGACAACAGCACAGGGAACCGCTGCATCGTTCCCTAAAACAGAGAGACAGAGAGAAGAAGAGACTTAATGTTTGGCAATGAAGCATCTCCATTTCAGAATAGTTTTACATGACAAGAAGAGAATAATAATGAATAAAAAGGAGGAGATGAAAAGGAAAGTAGAGTGAGAAGGTGAATTAATAAACAGGAGAAGAAAAGCAGCAGAAACAAAACAAAAGGATGACGAGGAAGATAAGAATTAGAGAGAGAAAGAACAAAGACTCAAACTCCTCTGAGATAAAGTCACTCTGCTCTGAAACACTCCTCCCAGTTTGTGAAAATAAACACTGCAGAAGAAGAAGATCAAACCCTCTCTTCTTCCTCCTCCTTCATCAACAGCAGCAGAAGCACGACTCACCTCCTCAAACACACCCTGTTGTTCTTGGCCCAGTTTGAACAGCAGTTTGGACATCACAGTATGAGCACAGCTGTCTTTACGCTAATGAATTACAGTTACAGATAATCTACTATTTTATAAACAGTATAGTAACAGTATATGGAGCTCACAATTATTGTTGGCTGCTGCAAAGTTGAGAGATAAAAAAACAACATTTGAGTAACTCCAGTTTAAATGCAGGAGTATGTATTTTGGATGTATTTCGGGTTCAAACTGAGTTTTAATCATGTAACATGACATAATCAGGGCTGCAACACATGCATATTTTCATTTTAGATTAATTACTTGGATTTCTATTTGATTTATTCATTGTTTAGTCTATAAAATGTCGAAAATTAGTCAAAATAGCCATTAAAGACCCCTAAAATTGCTTGTTTTGTCTGACTAACAGTCCAAAACAAAGAAAGATATTTCACTTACAATAATAAAAAACACATTGGAGAAGGTGTAGAGAACATTTCTTTGGATTTTTTGCTTTGTAAACTACTTAAAACAATTAATTTATTATCAAATTGTTATTGTCAATCGACTTATCAATGAATGGACTAAAAGTTTAAGCACAAAGTAAAATGAAATAAATCAAATATAATTTGTTTCTGGGGATTTGCAAGTGATGTCACCTCATACTGGACTCTGCAGAAGGTTAGATTGATGTTTAGTGACAAGAAAAACTGTATTTTCTTTACTGTATTTGGTCTTAATTTTTTTCTTGTGTAGCTTTAAAGCCATGAAAACTTGTTTTCAAATCTTAAGTATTTCTTTGTAACATAAAATATTCATGAAATAGGCAACAATATAGAAAAATAATATATTACTGTGTTATTAATTAGAAGTTTAACAGTCAAAGCTAACCTGCTTCACCAGGACTGTTTGGTTTAAACAGATTTGATTGGCAGTAACTAAGCAACCCACCAACTGTCATCACCTTCTCATTCTAATGCTGAATCCTGATTGGTGCACAGAGGCACATGACATCAGCTAAACGGAGACCATGAAAAAAGAAACACATTTTAGATCAAAGTGTGTTAAAGTAGGATCCTAGGACTCACAGTAAGAAGCAGAATGAGAAAACAGGTTTTTAACCTTTAACACTATAATATAGGATTTAAAGATGTTTCCTCACCAGTTTTTTTGTGGGTGTGCCTGCGGCCGGCCTCCCTAAAAGCCACCAGGGCTCTGAAGTAGGATCGCAGCACGGCCCAGCGGAAGGTCGCCACGGGGTCGATTCCCATCAGGCTGCAGATGAAGGCCTTCTTGCTGCTCTTGAGCAAGGCCACAATGTCGGGACGCATGTGGTCAGTGTTCTTCTCCCTGAAGTCCTGAATGAAGGAAAGACACATGTGCATCCAGTTACTCCTCTGATGACTGAGGTTGAATCATAATCATACACAGACAACCATAAACTGTCTGTTTCTTTATCCTCTTATTGATATTTTATCATCAAAAGAGCAAATTTAGTGCGTATCATAACATCAAGATAGAAAAATCACAAATCATAAACACAAGCAGAAAATGCTGCTTCGTTCAGGATGGTGTTTTTTCTTGTTTGTTAAAAGCCAGTTGGCAGCACATTAACGTGCAAACATTTCACTGCCGTTACTCCACAAGTAAAGGAATAGGAGTTAGATGAGAAGATCTATACTATTCTCATATCTGTTAAAGATGAAGCTTAGCGGTTAGTTTAGTATAAAGACTGGAAACAGGGGGAAACAGCTAGCCTGGCTCTGTCCACACTGGAAACAACAGCTCCCATCAGCACCTCTAAACGCTAAACACGTTCTAAACACGTTATATCTCGTTTTTTTATCCATACAAAAAAACAAAATGTAAAAATGACATGCTGTGGTTTTATAGGAAGGGGGGAGTGTTTTTTGGAGGAGTGCAGTAACTTCTTGGAGTCTCTGTTCTCATGGTAACGACAAGAAAAGTGAGTAAATACGCAACATGGCGTTTTTTTTTTTACTTTGGTTTTTGTCCAGATTGAACGAACGAGATGGATGTGTCAAACAAACCAACGTATTCTCATACAACGGCTCGTATGATATCTTACGAAAAGTTATTCCTCATTTTTCCGTGCGTTTTCCTACAAATGCCCTCCAGTCTTTTCAAAATAAACTTCCGTCTTCACAGGAAACAACTCTGTTTGTGTCCTGTGTGAAACCAAAAGTGTGGACTTATTTACGTTGACTACTTAACTAATGTATGTAGCTGAATTTACGAAACCCTAAACATACTTATTTAACCCAAAACGTGATCTTTTCCTAAACCCCACTAACTAGTTTTGTTTGAATTCAAAACGTTAACCGTGTTTAAAACTGCGACCGTGTGTCCGTATGTGATGAGCGAGGAATGTGAACGATATTGATACGTAAAAGGTTAAAATGCGTACATCTGACATGTGAACTGTCCTTAACAGTGGCATGCTATTTATACGCCTTCCCATGAGATCACGTTAGGTGGGCAGATTTTGGCCAGAGCCAGGCTAGCAGTTTCCCCCTGTTTCCAGTCTTTATGCTAAGCTAAGCTAACTGGCTGCTGACTCCAGCTGCATATTTAACAGACGAACATGAGGGTGGTATCGATCTTCTCATTCCGAGCTGGAGCTTTGGAATAAAAGGCAAATATCTGAAACATCAGCTTCTGAAGCGAATGATCTTAATTATAGCAAAACAGTTATACAAACTAGAAATACATCATTCATTCATATTTGTTTTCATGTCACTTTCCGTACACCTTTCACTTCTTCACATTAAATATGAGGTGCAGACAACACCTCATACAAAGAGTTAACCGCCCTCTCTTCTTCTGCTTCACGTGTCTGTAAGCGATTAACCACTTTGAGTGAAGCTGCGTTATGATAACAGAGCTATGAACTATAAACCAACATCTTCTCCCTCCGTATGATTCGAGTCAGCTGTGTGCTCACTGCCGAGCCAACGTGGGACACATTTCACCACCGTGGCTCTCGCTACACAACTCACACCAAACAACTCCTTGGCTCTCAGCAGATACGGGATACCTCTCCACCTCCACGATAACCAACTGTTATGGATTTATATTATACAGTCAACCAACAATATGCTCGCCCCATTCCAGCACATGTGCTTCTTATCAAAACGCAGCTGGGAAGCGAACAGGGAATTTGATTTAGCTGAAAAAAAAAAAATAGGTCGACGGAACAACAAGGAGGTCGGCTGCAGAGATTCAGAAAGGTTTAAGTGAAGCTTCCTTCACCAGTTCAGAGCTTCGATTTTAGACTTTTACCACACAGACTAAAGTTTCATTTACATCTTTAGAATTAGGAAAAGATCCAATCCCGATTTACAAGACACAGCACACCAGCTTTAATTTTGCTAACGCTGTGTTGTTATTAGACTTCCTCTAACATACTGACATGTAACACTCCTCAGCCCTGTCTCCTAAAAATTACATTCCCATACGACCAGACTGCGTTCTCAGTTACGTTTGGAGAGAGACATATTTTGTCACGGATTACGTTTGTCTATGATTCATCACAAATACGAAGTACAACAAGCGACGCGCAGAGCAGGGGACGTAGTATATCGAGCGACCATTAATGAAATTACGTGGAATAGTAACGTTATTGAAAGTTACATGTTATAATAATGAGCATAACAAGCAAGAAAGTCCACTACTATTGGTGGATGGATCAAACAAACATGGGACTTTCCCCGAGAATACCGTTGTTCATGTCCCGTGTGAAACTAAAACACTTTTTATAAATAATGTAACAAATGTAGTCAATTTAAGCCAATCAATGATGTTTTTTACTAAACCTAACCAAGTAGTTTTGTTGCCTAAACCTAACTGAGTGGGGTTATTGCGTTTTTTGTTAAACGTTAACCATGTGTTTAAAACTGCGACTGTAATCCGGGAGAAAATACGTTTCCCTCAAAACGTAACTGAGAATGCAGTTTGGTTGTATGGGAATGTAATCTTGTAGCAGACAGGGCTTCACACCTACACAGCAGGTTTGACACTCCTGTGAAGTACAAGGTTATTGAGGAACTGCTTGACTCGCATCGGCAATTTTCTGAAGAAAGACTAAGAACATTCTTTCTTCACAAAATTGCAGCTAGTTGTGCTGGAAATGTATCTTTATTAAGTCACCCTAAGAAAGATAAAATCATGCAAAAGTAGATACAATTAGCACATCCGGAGCCTCCCAGTTGTCAAACCTCCAAACAAGTTTCTAAATGTGATTCCAGCCGCTGCAGTTTTGGAGTTTTTGCTGTTAATTTTTTCACTTGGGTTAATACAAAAATGTATTGCACACTGCAGGATGCTTTTGATGCAGTTAACTGATGTGCAAACAATATAAACACACTAAACTTCTGTGCACTCTCACACATACCGACACACCAGAGCATCTCACCTTGACTCCGTACTTGACTTTACCAGCGTAGTGTCTGATGATGAAGGCGGGCTCCATGACAGCGGGGAACTCGATGTAGCTGTTTCCTTCATGCTGACGCTTGAACTTGTCCAGCAAGGTCTGATTGGAAGCCTGGGGGAAACTAGAGGAAACAGAGACTTTAAATCAGGCGCACGTTGAAAATTGAAATCTAAGACTCTAAAATGAATAAATCTCTTTAGACTTTATGCACCACAAAACGTTTTCTTTGGGAAACTCTTGGACACTTATTTCGCATTTTTAAGTCTGTACAAGAAAAGGGGAAGTAGGGCTGCAACTAACGATTAATGTGGTTGTAATCGATTAAGCTGTTGATTATTTTCTCGATTAATTGTTTGTGCTATAAAATGTCAGAAAATGGTGAAAAATATGTTGATCAGTGTTTCCCAAAGCTCAATATGACGTCCTCAAATGTCTTGTTCTGTCCACAACTCAAAGATATTCAGTTTACTGTCACAGAGGAGTAAAGAAACCAGAAAATATTCACATTTAACAAACTGGAATCAGAGAATTTAGACTTTTGTTTCTTAAAAAATTACTCAACCTGTTTAATCGATTATCAAAACAGTTGCCGATCAATTTAATAGTTGACAAGTAATCGATTAATTGTTGCAGCTCTGAAAGGAAGCTAAACACAGTAGCATATACAACCAACTATTCTATCTGTAGCAGCGGATGGTTGCACCCTGCATTTCTCAAAGTTTAAGGATCAGCATCTCTAACTCCTTTCCAGAGACTCTGTCACAAACTTAATGCTCAAATTTAACCAAAGTTGCAGCACTTCTACTTTCACATTCTTCTTTTGCTTTGCACATTTTACCCATTTACATCTAACCTCAACATATCTAAAGGGATGTTCCACATCATCTAAACCTCTCCTCCCTGAAACACACTCCTGGCTGAAGTATATCCGCAGGGGTCTTAAAGCTTGATGCTGTTACTGTAGAAATGAACCCCCACACTCGCCCCCTATCCTGCAGTAACCTAATCCATCTCTCCAGAGGCCCCGAAGACCCGTGAGCTCCACTAACTGTGAATGATGAGATCTCTTGTTTCTCTCTGTGTAATCATTTAGCATGAAGCTTCTTCCTGTGGCAGCATAAACCCCTGGAGAGACCCTGTCCCCCTCATTTTTTTCTTTAGAGATCCCCCTTTGACCCTAATTCTCCAAAAGTGGTCCCCCCTCTTCACGCACACACACACACATATATATTTCTATACACAAACATACACACACCATTTGGTCCATTCCATGCGTTATTAGATCCAGATGAACCAGCTACACTAAGTGGCAAGTAAGATGACAGCTAACATAGATAAATATGGCTGTGTGTGTACCGCCTGATGTGTTTTTATGCGAGGGGGGCGGGAGAGTGCATGGTTTGATTTATGGAAGAGAAAGATGCAGAGTGCTGACCTGCAGGAGGAGAGCGTTTCACAACAGTGACGGGAGAGGAAAAAACGTGATCCAGAGATGCTGGCGGAGGAATAAGCACGTCTTTATGCTTTAGTTAAGCTCCGGTAGAAGCCCCCGTGTTGGTATCAATCAAGCTAATGAGGGAAAGTCCTGCACAGGGAGCAGTTTGTCTCCTCCGTTCACCAGTCGGCCGCTAAAGGTGCTTGTGGAGGGTGATATCAACATGGAACGCTACAATGAGATATATGTGCTGCTTTCCACAACGTTCAGAGAAGCTCAGGATGTAAATTATAAATAAGTCAATAAGGCATTGGAAACCTACAGAAGGAAAAAGATATCTCACTAAAACCTTTACAAACAATTCTCTGCTTTCCAATTGGTGCCTCTAATACGCCAAACAACCACCAATAATCAAGAATATCTAAAAAGTAAAGATCACATTTTTTTTTTTCCAGTGGTGAACTAAATACTGCTCCACTCACTCCTCCCTTTCCAAGCGTGTCGGAGAACTACGGTGGCCTTCAGGTAACGTAAAAACGCAAAAGGCTCTCTCTAGAGCTAGAGCTTGGTTTGTCCGTTCCGTAGAAACGTGGCGGAGCAACATGGTGGACTCCGTGAGGAGAACCCGCTCCCTATGTAGATATGAAGGACTCATTCTAAGCTAACGAAAACACAACGATTCTTAGTTTCAGCTGATTATACACGAGTGAAAACATAGTTATGAATATCATATTCCATTTCTGCCAATAGATCCCCGAAATCCTACACACGGATCCTTTAATGTTTTCAATAAACCAAATTGGTACCCATTATAGACCAAACAACCACCAATAATTTGATATATTTTCATAGTTCTCTGGGTTTCTTGCGGTGTTTTATAATTGAGTTGCCTCACCATGCATGTAATACCTAAATCATTACATTTACAAGCTTATTAAACTTCAGTGGCGCTACATCACACAGCAAGCGCCACATATTTAATGAGTCACAACACTGATAACTGGAAAGATGCACTCAGTAGAGTACAGATCTCCGCCAGGTTTGTCTGCAACGACCACTGCGGTTATGTTTGATTGAATGAATATAACCCACAATTGAATAACCCCCGTCTAGACTGCAAATGTATCAGGCATGTTTTTGGCTTTCACGTCTCACACAACAGATACTCTTTCATTGTAATCTATGCAGATGTCTGCACAGACTCACCGTTGGCCATCTGGACTTCAATGGCTGTGATCAGACACTAACCAATTCCTGATTTGACTTTTCTAATAAATCCCCCTCCTCAGATTTGACACTATATGTTATGAATTCATTTCATCTCTGAATCTTTTTATTTTTTTCTAAATAAGTAAGTAAAATAAAATTAACAAATGAACCAAGTTATTAAATCATCTCAGTTTAACAATGTCATCATATCACCCATCACAGAGTTAGCCTAGTTTAGTTTAATTTAGAGGATTCCAACCGGAAGAACTGTACTAAAGTTTATTTTAAAGTTATTCGGCTAACTGCTGCTCCCTAAAGTATGAACTCTAGTTCAGCAGGTGGCGTACTTGCACTCCTCGTCCAGCAGGTGGAACAGCGCTGTGGGTTTCTTGCTGATGAGGTTGAGGCAGCCGCTGTTGTCGATGTACTCGATGTTGTGCCAGGTGATGCCCTCCGCCCGGTACTCCTCCTGCAGAGGAAACACAGAGGAAGGAAGACTTTCGGGTCAGTAAACACTCGAAGGGCAAATAAGTCAGAAGTTCTGGCAAAGCTGTTACAGAGAAAACGGCATTGTGGCATCTTGCACTGAGAGATTCAAGTAGTTTTCAACAACTATCAGGTGATCAACCTGCTCTAAACTTGACTAAGAGGCACCCTGACTATTATAACAGGTAGCAACGTGTGGCTCACATACACCAGAATTTATTATAACTATGCATACTCTTTGTGGTATAAAACCAAAAAGTCCAACTAATGCTTTGACAGCACTAAAACCTGAATCCCCACAATGAAAACACCTGGCTGCTTGTAGATTATTAGTAAAACCACAGTCAGTTGGGGATGTCTATGCGCCCCCAGCAGCCAATGACAACTGAAGTATATGACCCATGTCCTCTTAATGGGAGAAACCAGTGAGAGACACCAGTTACAACCCCAATGCCAGCTAGGAGGAACAGTAACGTGGGTGACGTTCTCCTCTCCCTGGAAAGCTACTGTTGAGGTACATATGAACACATCCAGTAGCTTCGCAGGTCACAGTGCGTCTTACTGTTGGACTGCTGGAGAAGAGCATGCACACTCAGCAAACCAAAGTACGGCGATAAAACTTAAGGGTCAGCACTGCCGAGGCCGGCAGCCTATAGCTGAACAAAAATAGAAGAAAAGGAGGAAAATCAATAACAACAATGATTAAAGCGCTTATGGCAGCAGCTTCTAGATGCTGCAAATGACAGAAGGAACAACAAACTGCTAATTCTGCTGTTCTTAAAGCGCTGCCAGTAGTTAGATGAAAAGCAGCGGATCATTATAAACAAAAGGATTTATCCCTCTTGGAAGCATGAGTGTGCTCAGAAAATGTGATGCCAATATGCCTTTTAGATTATGTAATATGTTGACAAATTGCTCCTCTTAGGGACATAAATGTATTCATGGTGTTTTACACTGATGTTTCCTATGGGTGCCATGAATATGCTCACTGATTTCATGAAAACCCACCCAGTTGTTATTATGGACTGAGCTGTCTTTGAGGGTGATTTGTGACCTGATGCCAGCGCTAGACAAAAGCACCAGCGCCACTTTTCAAAACATAAGTTACAAAGGAGAAGGAAAAGAGAGTTGCAGAATAGCAGAGACGGTGAAGACAATATAGTACAAAAACAAGGAGATAAAGTGTAAACCATAAAATACAAAAGTTATAACCTCAAGAAAAAGCCAAAGAAAACAAGTGGGGTTCAAGATGCTTTTTGGTGATCAATTCCAAATCCAAGAAACAGAAAAAGAGTCAACAAATCATTAGGAATCATCCTCTAGGAGCCACAAATATTGATGCTAAATTTCATGACAATCTAGTCTAAAAATGTCAAGACGTGGACGAACAGATGGACCTACAGCTCCATCCTTAAGGTGTCAGTTTGCTTAAAACAAAGGTCTCAAACACACACACACACACATACACACACATACACACACACACACACACACACACACACACACACACACACGTCTCTGATGTCAGAAAATGGAGGGACTGCATCTGATTGGCCAGGTACAGGTATGTATGCAAAGGTGAGAAAGTAAGATGACACTACTTACAAATGAGCCCACCTCGAGGGCTTCGTCCAAAAATCGCATACCATGCTCTACATACCCAATATGTGTACTATCGTTCAACATACTTTTGCGTGAATAAACACTAGCATGTATCTTTTTGAACGCACTGAATTTACTTTGTCACTTCCTGAGAGCCTCCTTGCCAATTGGAGACGTGTAACCATGGTAACCCGTGCCAACCTCATTTGACCAAAACAACAGTTTGTGGGAATCATCGTCATAGTTCAATCGAAGCGTTATTGATGTTACAGAGCTGTCCGTCAACTTCTGCTATGAAGGTTGTCGTCCCTACCGCATTGCATTGTGGGATATTTATGCCGCCATAGTGTCCAGTGTTTGCATACTGTAATATTTCACCGGAAATGTGCACACTATTGGTTTCATACTAAGGTTTCGGACATACTAAAATATCTCACATACTCTTCTAAATAGCATGTTAGGGTGGAATTTCGGACGCAACCAAGCATCCCGGCCTTCAGGCAGTCACAGAACAACCAGCATGCACTGGAATGTGCACAATGATTGGGGCTGACACTAAAACGAGCTGTAAAGTGACGGTTTATGTGATCATGAAATTCAAGTTTGTGTGTTAGTATGTGCATACTGTATGTATTTGTACGTGTGGTATGTATGTCTCTACATTTGCACGCTGGTACCCTTTTGTATCTATGGGTGTGTGCATGTGTTTTTGATCCCAATTACTAAAATGAGCCAACAGTCAAGTATTCAAAGCAGCACTAGAAGATATTTAACACATGCAACACGTTTGCCTTCTTCATTTTTAGGCTGCTGAATCACTGACGAGGCATTCGGAACATGTGGTATGTTTGGTGTCATTCAGCGGTCGCACCGGATCCAGCAAAACAACAAACGTCGCCATAAAAAAACGTTGCATGCATGTGTGTGCTTTTTGTTTAAATCTCACCGAGCCGAGCACTCGCAGATAACTGACTCAGTTCATCTGGCTGACTTTGTTGAGTCTGTGAGCCAGTTTGTGAACACGTGTGTTGACTCACAGAGACAATTAGATGCAGACACACAGATAGAGAGATAAACACACATACTTCTGCACCAATCAGCCATTTCATTACATACACACATTTACGTAAATAGCTGGGCCCTGCAGACAGACGACTGCGAAGCTGTGCCTCAGCATGTGAAGGACGTGGTTCAGTTACGGTTCGACTCAACGCCAGAGTGGCCGACTGGCTGCGAGCGGAGTTTCATCATTATGTGCCAGACATGCAACTAACAAGCAGCTGCTTTAGGAGACAAGTCTTCACATTTTCATACGACCTCTGATCTCACCAGCTGCTACTGTCGGATCTGAAACAGTTATTGTTTATCTACAAAAAACTAATTGGTAAATAATTGATTAATTGTTTCAGCCATTTTTTCAAGAAGAAATTACAGTTTCTCTGATTCCAGCTTCTCAAATGTGAAGATGTCTTACATGATCGTAAACTTAAAGTTTAGGATAACTATAATGTGCATTTTTCAATATTTTCTAGCACTTTATAGACAAAATGATTAATCTATTAATTCGAGAAAATAATCAGGGGAGTAACTGATAAGATAAATAATCGTTAGTATCGTAATTTATCACTTCAACCTCTCTAACCGTCATACTGTTGGTCCTCTAATCCAGTGCGTCGGGTCCAGAGGCTATTTTCTTAACAGTCCACTTACAGCTCTGATGTAGACTGAGAACGGCAGGTGAATGCAACTAAAGACCTGGTAAAATAGAAAAAGCAGCAGCGCTCTGGACCCTGAGGGCTGACTAGTGGAGTTTACAGAGAATGGAGACATTAAATCAAAACACTGCAGCAGATAGGAGAGGTCAGACTTCTCCGAGCTGACAGAGGAGACTCGGTAAGAGAACAACAGCACAGAATAACTCAGAACATCTCAGAGCACACAACACTGTTCAGACGTCTTGTTTCAGTCCTGTCAGACGACGAAGATGAAGCCAAACTGAGCCAGAGCTCACTAAAACTGGAACAAAAATATACTTATACTGACAAATCCTGGTTTGCTTTAAAACTTGGATGGACTCAATTACAATTTTGAGGTACTTCTACTTTATTTGAGTATTTACATTTTATGCTACTTCATACTTCTACTCTGCTACATCTCTATTATACTTTTTATTCCACTACATTTATTTTAGAGCTTTAGGTACTTTGCAGATTCTGATTATTAATACAAAATATAATCAAGAAATAAATGATGATGTATTATTAGAGGTTAAACTATCCAGTAAAGTAGTTAAAATTAGCTCCAACTTTACCAGCAACAACATTAAAGTGATGCTTACACAACAATTATAATCCAATCATATATTATATATTTTTCTGATGGGCCAGTAGGGGAGAGCGGGGTCGGCTGGGACACTTTTGTATCGACACCAAATAAACTTCCATTACTCACAGACTACTTGAACAGTAATGAAAATATTTTGATCCCTGATCAGATACAAGTGTCTGCTAATAATTTACCAAGTTTTTTAGAGCCCAACCCAAAAGCGAAAGGCACAATTTTTGTTAAATGTACAAAGAGTGCATTTCCCCAACAGGTCGGTTGGGACACCATGTTCTGGGCTAAAAAATTAATAATCTAAATTGAATAAAATTGCAGTCTAAATCTGAACACCTTATATTTACAATGATATTTTTTGTTCACACATTTCTTTGTGAAGAAGAAAACATTTGTAAAATGATTATATTTTCATAAATTACTGGGATATGGAAATTGGCAAACAAAAGGGGTTGTGACTGGCTGCCATTTGAGAAAACAATCACTCAGTGGGTGTTGTTCAATTAGGAAAAGCCTTTGTCTTGTTTGGTGGTGAATGGCATAGTTGCTTTCTAACTTGCTGAAAAAGACACTGTCCTAACCGCACTCTGCCCTACTTTTACTGCCAAAACGTTTGTACTTTTACTGAAGTAAAATATTTAATGCATGACTTTTACTTGCAACGGAGTATTTCTACACTGTGGTACTTAAGTTTAAGTACTTCTTCCACCACTGACATTCCCTGATGTCCACCATTTGTCTACTTAATGATTTCAAGAGGATGTCCCCATTAGCGTCCAAAATACTTGCAATAATTCACAAAACATGCTGCAATATATTAGGTGAACTGTCCACTGACCACTATAAATACAGAGAGACATAACAGATATTTGGACTGTAAAAAAAAATCTCAAACCAAAACCAATCTGCGAGCAATAAAAGCCGTAAAAGCGCCCTGCTGTGCTGAAGAAATCAGGGAGTACTGATGTGTGGCCGTCCATCCGTCTATTAGTCAGCTCTGTGTCTGTTTTCTGCTGCGTAGGGAGGCTGCGAGTGTGTTTGTGTTGCTATCTCTCTATTTCTTCTCTCTTTATATGCCTCCCTCTCACAGCGGCCTCCTCTCTTGTTATGACAGCAGGGTGTTTTTATGGAGCAGACAGGAGGAACAGCGGTGCAATCATGAGAGCTGGAGAAGGTTCAGGTGCACAGAGACTCAGATAAAAGATGAAGACATGCTTGCTGTGTTGTCATTAAACATGTTTTTGTGATCCAGCTATAAAGAGTCGGACTCTGTCGACCAGTATGACTCACATAAATGACGTCAAGGAATGAGGGTGTAGAGAGGAAAATCTGCATCAAAACACCAACTTGGCTTTCCCGAACTATGGAGAATTAACCTCCGCTTTATCAGTATGACTACTAATATAATAAAGAGCACATTTAGATACAATCTCCTCCTTCAGAGAATGCCCTGGCACTTGCTCCTGCATTTACTGTTAGACAATGAACTGAATAACAGTGGGCAGCAGGAGATCAGATGAAGGTAGACCTGGCCACATGTTTTTGATTTCTTTACAGATATCTCAAGCGTTAAACACGATAGCGTGTTTGCCTAAGGCGGTGGCAGTCATGTGTTTTCTTACTTTGATATACCGTCCTAACACAGAAGAGAAATCAAGCACCGATTGGCATGTTGAGTGTAAACACTGGACTCACACACACACACACACACACACACGGAGGGTTGTGGTTGGTGTGGTCCTATTAGCTTTGGCTGCTGTTCCGAAGGTAAACACACACGCTGCTGATAAGACCGACTGATTGGTTGGAGGGGAGTGAAGCCCGGAGGAACGAGAAGAGGAAAATCCCCCTGATGGAAAATCACCTTTCAAAGTCAGAATGACGGACAAACTCTGAATATAAATCTTCATACTCTAAAGTCACCTTAAGCTGGATTTATACAGTATATATATACAGTAGTAGCCGCTTTAGGTTTCATCATAACTGATGTGCACACCCTGAAAATGTGATTATATGTTGGGGCTACAAAGATAGCACATCGAGGCAGCAAGAGCTGTGATTGGTCAACTTGGGCTGCTTGTGTTTTCTCCAACAAATTTCTGATATCGGTGGATAATCAGGGTTCGAGTTACGTGGGAGCGGAGCGGTCTGAGCTCCCACGAAAGCAGTAAAATCAAACATCAGTGGCCAACCCGATCTCATGGGAAGGCGGAAAAATAGCACGACATTACAAGGATATTCCGCGTGTTATGAGGACGCATTTTAGTCATCAGTTAGGTTTAGGGAAAACATCATGAGGTTGATTATAAATCTGTGATGTATGGTTTGATAGTTCAAAAGACGTCTGTAATACAAAAAGAACTGTCCCAACTCATCATCGGCATCGTGTGTTTCAAGTTATGGAAAACGAGATGGTCATGGATCGGACTGTGATTTACAGGGACACCGTCATTAAGTAGGAACTAACTGACCTCAGAAGGAGGAGAACTTTAGACAAAAAAACAGATCCTTCCATGGAACGAACTAGACTTTTGATCCTGAGACTTGTGTGCTCAAGTAGGCACTGGCACTTTCAGACTGACAGTCACTGAACTTATCACACAGCGCTTTATTTGTATGCCTGTTTTAATGATTTTAATGTATCCCATGTATGTGTATTTATTTTCTGTAAAAGAAAAATGTCATGGTTGGCATTAAAATAAGTAAGTAAAATATGTACGGAAAGAACTTTACATAAGTACAGAAAACACGTCACAAATGTCACTAACGTAACTTACAAAAGAAACAGCGGTCTCCTGGTTGAAAGTCCTGTGTTTGTTGTTCACACGGATGTGTTTATATTGCAGTCAGTACAGACTACATGGCCTTCTCGCCAAAAGCAAGAACGGAGGTCTTATTGCTCTCTAAATGATTTGTGCATTATTGTGTAATTAAACTCAGTATTCTGCTCCTTTTTAGAAACACACATTTAGATAAAACTGTTCTACTGCAAACCTCCTGTTTTCTCCCACAGTGAATGAAACAACATAAACAAACACAGCGATTCCAAGGAATAGTCTCATTATTTAGTTACTGTGGGGAATATAACAGCAACAACAATACATGTTTGCACGGAAGATTTCTGTAATTTCCTTTTTTGTGTTTCTGCTTCAGTTCACCAACAATGTGCTTGTTACAGTTTCATCACTGGTAGAAGAGATTTTGAGGCATGAGGAGGTGAAGACATCATCTTCTTTTTCCTTTAGATTTTAAAATAAATTGCTAATAAACTCACAACAAATAACAAAAACTACAAAGTACCGTTTAGTTGTGGTGAGTTTATGTAAGTTTCTGTATCGTCTAAAGGTGACTAAGGGCCAGCAGTTAAAGGTGCGGAGTGCTTTTTCCCCTCATGACGTCAAACTGAGGGTAGAAGGGGCCTGTGGCGTGAACTGCACAACTTTATTCAAACAAACACAAATCAGTAGAGATCTGGCAACCCCTCGATCAGGAAGCTGTACCCACCTGCCTCGGAGGGGCCTCGGAGGGGCCCCGGAGCTCAGCGCCACCTCAACTGTTGTCCTGTCAAATAAACTCAGGAGAGGCAGAGAGCCAAAGGTTGGGAGGACCCCAGTGATTAAAGGATAATAAACGTGAACTCTCCTGGAACAATATTGGGCAGCGCCCTGTGAGGGCGAGCGTCTCGGCAGCACTTTGACACTTATTAGTTGAACATAACACAGGAAGACAACCTTCAAGTGAAAGGTTCAATCAAAAGAGAGAGATAACCATCGAGGAGCACCTGCCGTTGTCAGAATGACTGACAACACAAGTTAAACAATTTACAGGACCAATATGACACAATACATTTAACATGTTCATTATATGAAGTGGTTTCTAACCAGTTATATCTGTTTGGTCCCGGATTAAAACACCATCTCCACATTTTATTCAGCATAATGCTGTTTGAGTAAATTACTTATACAAGTCTATGTGAGGTCTTCTCTCAAACTAAATAACACAAATGATTTCTATAAGTGCCTTTGTCTCTGAAAAGGCAAGACCAGGTTAAGATCTGTCCATCTACAGATATACTGTAGCTGCCTTTCAGTTAGTACTGAATCCTGACATGGATGGATGAGAATGGATCATCTATTGTTTCAAAGAATGAAGTATGTTTTACATTAGATCATATTTCAATAAACATCATAATCTACATACAGGGCTGTAGTCAAGACGAGGTTAGTTGATTCCAAGTCAAGTCCAAGACCAGGTCCAGTCGGGTCTGAGGCAAGACCAAGTCAAAACTGAATCCAGAGCAAATTGAGTCCTGTTCAAGACCATAATAGGCAATATTGTTTTTCCAATGCTAATATAGTGATTAAAGATGGACAGAAATAATTCATCTATAAACAATATTGATCTATCTTCTAACACCAAACTAATTAATGTATAGAATTTAGGTTTGAAGACCAATACTGGATTCTACAGGTACGTTAAGGACTGATGCCAAATCAGCAGGAACAACTAGACCAGTTCTCAAAAGCTGAACCCGAGACCAAGACAGGTCCGAGTCCAACGGGGTCCGAGTCCAACGAGGTACGAGTCCAAGCCAAGCGCAAGACTTCAAAAAAGTGGTCTTGAGACCGGACTGGAGTACTACAGCCCTGCCTACATAGGTATATATGTTATAATCTGTTGTTAGGGTAACTCTTCAATGTCTGGCCAGGAACAACAGATATAAAACTCTGTCTCATTTACAGTTTCTAACATGGAATATAATTATATATATATATATATTGTTTTTAAATATGTTTATTAATGGGCATTCATTTCCTATGTTTTGTAATCCGCATCGGTTGATCAGAATGGGAGCACTGTAATTTAATTTCTATATTTTTATGGATGAATAATAAATAAACAAACATAAAATAACTTTTCTACCTTAATCATAATCTAAGACTTTTTATCGGCACAGCTAAACTATCTTAGCTTTGACAGCAGTTATTTTACTTTGTCTTTATGACCATCAGCTCCAGCAGCGAAACATCTAGATGTAATATTAAAACCCCGGAGAGCTTAACCGTCAATCTTTCATTTACTGTTGGTTTGTTAGTACATGCTACATCCTGCAGTGTGTGTGTGTGTGTGTGTGTGTGTGTGTAGACCTTGAGGGCTAACTGTCAGAAACAGATAACAGAACCATTAGCACATAGGCAGTCTGTGATCTTCATTGAGGGTGAAGGGACGTTATTGCACTCGTTTACAGAAACACTGCTCTTTTTTTTCACTCTGTTTCTCTCCTCATTCTGCCGTCAGCGACGGGCCCGCCTGCTACGATGCCACGGCCAATCGGGGCTCAGTACGAGAGGAAGACGAGAGCCGACAGCTTCTGTGACACAGGCCAACTGATTGAGACTCATTATGTCTCTTTTCTTTCCAACGCACTGCTCTCTCGCTCGTTCTACGGATGTGATTTGAGGGGAAAAGTATAACATGCACAAGTGGTTTGGCAGCGGGTATCTGAATAAATGAGCATAATGAATGCATAATATAGCTGGTCAGGGATTAGTGGTTCAGTAATGGTGCTTTCGAGTGGAAGAGAGACGGGGTAGTCATGAAGCTGACGTCTCTCTGATCAGCACAGCCGTGATGACGAGGAGAAACAGGGATGAAATTACACCAGAGAATAAAAAAGGAAAGGGAGACAGAGGCCATTCAGAGGCATAAAGAGTAAACAAAAACAAACAGTCGGAGAAAATGTACACACGTCTAAGTGTGTTGGCAGTGTTACTGTAGCAGCATTTAGCAGTCAGGAAACATGCAGCTCTGCTTGACTCCTGCTCTCTAACCAGCATGTCAGCACTTTTCCTCTGACCTTTTGACTTTAATGGATGTGCGTGCTAACTTAACCTAGCTACATAATTACAGCTGCTTGTACTGTAATGTCAGGGGGAACGTGGCCGTCCAGCACGAAGCACTCATTCAGTACGAGGGAATATTCAACATGCAAAGATTGGTTGCCTCGGAAGTCTGGTAACGTTAGTCTGGTGCCACTGAGTTACAGAATGAAGGTTTTCTTTCCTCTACATGGTATGTGTTGGGGGTAATGCGTTTTGCACAGTTTCTTATTTGTAATCACTATTATTGAATCTTCTTTATCCAATACTGTTTACTGCCTCCTAACTCCTGTCTTTGGCCTTTATTGAAAGTGTGTTTAGCAAAGTAGAGAATGCTACAGATCAGACTAAATAACCAAGATGTGTGAAAAACATCTCAGAAAACATGGACAGCTTTATAAAAGCAGCTTCTCTCTCTCAGTGTGTTAAACCGTACTGTTCTGCACTAAGAGCTCTCCACTGAAGAGGAAGTCATCTATTTTCACCAGTTTGGCGTCAGTCAGGAGGACCATTCATCCCTCCATCAGCTGAATCAATCAACAGCATAAAGGCAGTTTTTGAGGAATGTGTAACAACCACAATAATGTTACGCCATCAACTGACGTCATTACGAGACACACAAGACACACCGGAGCAGATCACGTATGAATGGGTTTTGTTAACATCGTCATGGACGCAGTAACACACAAAATGCAATGACGTGTTATCAGCAGCTGCAACAATAATCATTGTCTGTAGAGGAGAGGAGGAGGAGGAGGAGGAGGAGGAGGAGGAGGAGGAGGAGGAGGAGGAGGAGGAGGAAGAGGAAGAGGAAGAGAAGGAGGAGGGGGGAGGAGGGGGAGGCGGAGAGGTAAGGAAGAGGAGAGGAAACTAAAGTAGGAGAGGAAGAGGAGAGGAGAAGAGAGTAAAGGAAGGAAGAGGAGAGGAGAGGAAACTAAAGTATGAGAGGAAAAGGAGAGGAAAGTAGAGCAGGATGAGGAGAGTAGGGTAGAGGAGAGGAGAGGAGAGGAGGCGGAGAGGTAAGGAAGAGGAGAGGAGAGGAGAGGAGAGGAGAGGAGAGGAGAGGAGAGGAGAGGAGAGGAGAGGAGAGGAGAGGAGAGGAAACTAAAGTAGAAGAGGAAAAGGAGAGGAAAGTAGAGCAGGATGAGGAGAGTAGGGTAGAGGAGAGGAGAGGAGAGGAGGCGGAGAGGTAAGGAAGAGGAGAGGAGAGGAGAGGAGAGGAGAGGAGAGGAGAGGAGAGGAGAGGAGAGGAGAGGAGAGGAGAGGAAACTAAAGTAGAAGAGGAAAAGGAGAGGAAAGTAGAGCAGGATGAGGAGAGTAGGGTAGAGGAGAGGAGAGGAGAGGAGGCGGAGAGGTAAGGAAGAGGAGAGGAGAGGAGAGGAGAGGAGAGGAGAGGAGAGGAGGCGGAGAGGTAAGGAAGAGGAGAGGAGAGGAGAGGAGAGGAGAGGAGAGGAGAGGAGAGGAGAGGAGAGGAGAGGAGAGGAGAGGAGAGGAGATGAGAGGAGAGGAGAGGAAACTAAAGTAGGAGAAGAGAGGAGAGGAGAGGAGAGGAGAGGAGAGGAGAGGAGAGGAGAGGAGAGGAGAGGAGAGGAGAGGAGAGGAGAGGAAACTAAAGTAGGAGAGGAGAGGAGATTAAAGTAGAGAAGAGGAGAGGGGGAGAGAGCAGGAGAGTAGAGAGGAGGAAGAGGAGCAGAGAGAAGGGGGGAGGAGAGAAAAATAGAGTAAAGTAGATAATAACAGCGTACCTGCTCTAATTTGAAGATGTGCTGGTTGAAGTAGTGCTGCAGTCGTTCGTTGGCGAAGTTGATGCAGAACTGTTCAAAGCTATTGTTCTCGTAATCCTCAAAACCAAAGATGTCCAGGACGCCTATCGACAGCAGCTGGAGGAGAAGACAGACGGCTCAGTTTACTTCTATAGTTTACACTTTTAAAGGATCAGGATATGAAAAAATATCCTCTGGCAACACTGTCAACATCAGTAAAAATGTATGATTCTTTATTATTTATTGATACTCTTTATTGTGTTTCTCATTTTATTCGTTACAGCTCCAGTGACCCAGCTGTCCCCTGGGTGTTAATAAGATTCATGGCATCATACATCATTAATATGCACCATCTGAAGGAGGCCTCCGCCCAAAGACGGCCTTTAATTATGAAATGGACTGTAAAAGCTGTTTCCAATTTAATCTAATTTCATTCAGACGTGTTTTATTTCTCTCTGCAGGGCAGTTTTTTAAAAACATACATGAGCTCACACATACATACATATAGCTACACATATAAACTGTTATCTGCACATCAGAACAATGACCTTGACTGAAAGTGCAACCTCATCGACCCGCTGACAGCACCGAGGGACGACAAACACACACACACACACACACACACACACACACACAGATGATGTCAGTGCCAAGGGAGGCACACGCACACACACACACGCACAGCGCTGGGACAGCAGAGGACCACAGGGGGTAAACTGAGCTGAGAGGAACTTGATGCCATCTGCCCAAATGTTCTTGGCACACACACGTGCACATACACACACACACCCACACCCACACAATGATCTGTTTTCTAATCCTTTAGATGCCCCCACAGGGTTTGACGTGCCAGCTGCCACATCAACACACACATATGTAGTTATACACACACACACACACACATAGTGGAATTTTCATATCACACCACTCGCTGCCTCTGGGAGCAAAGGACGCCAGAAAAAAAGCAGAAAGGGAATCGAGTCTCGACTGACAGAGAGGCAGGCAGGCAGACAGACAGACAGACAGACAGACAGACAGACAGACAGACAGACAGACAGACAGACAGGCGGATGTGGTTGACAGACAGACAGACAGACAGACAGACAGACAGACAGACAGACAGACAGACAGACAGACAGACAGGCGGATGTGGTTGACAGACAGACAGCAGCAGGATGGGGAGAATGAGTCGGACAAATGAAGGTGAGGAAAGACAAAAAGAACAAAGGGAAGACATGAACAGGACAAAGGGACGTATGTGGATAAATATTTATCCTCATGTATGTTTGCACATTTTGGAAATACTTTTATTTGGCTCTTACATGGTCACCTGCTTGTTCCACATATTTCTCTAAAAGAGACTGATTTGTTTTAAAAGACCAGAACGCAGCATTTCTGTATAATAACTTGTTGATTTTTTGGGGGAAAAAATATCACATACCATACACAAGTGTAGATTTTTCAGATGTTCATCTTCCTTTACAGCAATTTAAATAAAAAGTAAGGCTGCACAATTAACGACTGGGCTGCACTATAATATATATCTTATCATATACCGTACCTTACTATACTACTACTGCTACTGTTGTCATGACAACTACAACGGCAAAGCCCAAAAAGTATGCAAATGCAGAGATGTTCAAAACACGTCACCTGCTTTAATTTGTTTATGATAGAATTGGAATTTAGTATGAAATAAATTAAACTAAAAACAACAAATTATGAGCTTATGATAAAAATTTCAAAAAAGTTTTACAACCCCTCAACACCTTTGAAAAAAAATCTATTGTTTTGATATACATTCATATTGTTTTATCTTGTTTAGTTTTGTTACACATACATTTTAAGTGTGTATTTGTCTCTTATGCCGTCTGTTAATGATGAATTCCACTGTTGCATACCTCTTTTGAACAATTAACGGGATGCAAATATGTTGTTTATATTACTGGTTTCATAAAGTTTGGATAAAAAAACCTGCAAGGATATATCTGTCTCATGGACAGATGTAATAGGTGTGTTTCTGTATGTGAGGACATACATTAAGTGTGTGTGTGTGTGATTTTTTTATTCCTACCTTTGAGTTATCCTCCAGGTCCTTGTTGTTCAGCAGGGCATGGTTGGTCCTGAACACAATCCAGTCAAACAGCGCGCTGTACAGTGACTTCGCCATGGAGTCCCTCACCGTGCCCGCCTACACACACACAACACAGAACACGTCAGTTTCCTCCTGATCAAAAACATGTGTTTTTAAATCTGGAACAGGAGCCAATGCTGTTTTATCACTCTCACTCTCAGCCTCACTGAAGCACAGAAACCCTCCACTGCTGCAGCTCAACCATGTTAATATCACAGTGGTGGTAGTGTTGCTGCGGAGGCCAACAGGGCTTAGTGGAACACTTATGCAACCAGTAAAACACGTACTTCTTTTTGTTAACCTGGTTATTTTGTTCTGTGTAATGCTCTTTTTCTGCAACTGCATAACACAAAGTCATTCTGCAGCACGGACACTGCTATTGTAGGTAGAAAGCTGCCGACTTCACTATATCAAACCCAGACTAACACCTGCCGACTGCAGCAGCTCAGGTCAGACAAACACCACATTAATGTTCCCTCTCTGTTCTCTGGAACTGGATCAGTGTCATATTAAATGTGTGAAGCGGGCAGAGAAGAGGTCTAATGAACTGCTCTCACAGGGAGACGCTGAGTCATCTGATTGGACTCACAGAGAGAACAAAAAACATCCAGAAACCACAAGGAAAAGCAGAGCTGCTGTGGTGAACAATTAATCAATGTATATATATATAGTGCTTTAAATCAAATGAGACAGTCAATAATTTGGATATAGAAATCTAGTTTCACATTATTGCTGACATTATAGTCAAATAATCAATCAGTCGACTGACAGGAAATTAATCGGCAACAATCGTTTAAGTCATTAATCAAGAAAAAATGACAAACATTTGCTGTTATAGATGATTGTGAATTTAATATATCGTAAGTTAGACAAAACAAGCAATTTGAAGACATCGCCATAGGCTCTGGGAAACTGTGATTGACATTTTTTTTACTATTTTCTGACATTTTATTGACTAAAAGAAACAGATCAATTGACGATAATAATAATGGTTAGCTGCCTTTTGACCCACGCTGCTGACATACATTTTAGTGTGAAATCCTGAAGGAGTAGTTAGACATTCTAGTTCAATAGCTCATTGGTTAGTTAGAAACTTTATTGCCCGCTATGTGGAAAATTGTCTTTGGCTTCACCACAATCAACATGGATTACAAATAGGACAATAGTATGAAACAATAAAAACATTGGAAGAGCTTGGAGATCAATCAAATGCAATCAAATAAAGTTCAGTAGGCCTTTTACACGAGGCAAATATGCAAATTCAGGGAGGAGTGGGTTGAGGGGTTGGCCCTGTAGGCTACGATTAAATATGTATTTAATCATTCAAATGCACTTGGGAGAATCGATTTCTTGTAGACATTTTTGGTGTCTCATTTGCTTTTTTTTCCAGAATTAGATGAAGAAGATCAAAACCAGTCTCATATCTGTACGCTAAATATGAAGCTATGGCCAGGAGGTTATTAGCTTAGTTTAGCATGAAGACTGGAAGCAGATGGAAACAGCTAGCCTGGCTCTGTCTAAAGTTAAAAACAAAAATAACAATACTCAGCCTTCCGACACCTCCAAATTTGATTAATTAACGTGCTATTTCCAAGTTGTGGTTTTACGGTGAGTTAACTCAGGTGCATGTGTTTTAATACCTTTGGACAGTGCCAGGCTAGCTGTTGTTTCTCAACTTGTTTCTAGTCTCGATGCTAAACGAAGCTAAGCCAATCTCCAGCCAGCTCTACCTTCGCATTTATCATACCATTACAGACATGAGAGTGGTGCCAATTTTCTCATCTCGCCTTCAAATTAACAACTAACCAAGATCAATTAATCAACATTATTTATTAGGAAACAATCCAGTCTGTTGAAATGAGCCAACAGTCAACTAGCATTAATCTCACAGAAGATTCCTTTGGACAGCATTAGCTCAAGTACCAACATTACAAACAGTCCGATAGCAACTATGCATCTTTAACGTAGAGATAGGAAATGCCAGGCTTTTGTTATTAATAAATTGTTAAAGGTTTATAACAACAGCCACTTTGTATTTAGAGGGTCAACACGTGAGCTTGTTTAACGCTCCCACACTGCTCACAACTCTGAGTTACTGTTCTTATGTTGGGGAGTCTTGCTGTGCAAAGTGCTGCAATATTTTAGGCGTTTTCAGTCAGGAGCCAGACCTTAAGTGCCTCCAGACCTGCAGATCACCATTTGGACAACTCTTTTTATGGATCGCTTTTCTGATCCATAAAAAAAACAACGCTGCCAAGAGGAGCCAGTATTACGCCTCAACAAGCCAAAGAGCAACTATGCTCTCTCCTCAGACATGATGAAAGTGATGCTAAGCTAACATACGCAGACTTAAATGGAGACTTGGACACCAGAGCTCGTTCTTTGGCAGCGAGAAGTGTTATGATTGAGAGGGGGAGTGGAACAAGACAAAAAGAAATCTGCTTCAACTAGGTCAAACATTTTCATGGCAGGAACCCCGTGCGTTACAACAGAGATCAAAATTTGACCCAATTTGAAAAGGCTCAGGGTAATCCAATCAGAGTAGATTTAATTTAGCAGAGATTGAAAACAAATAGGAAACAAGAAGGGGGGAAACTTCTGTATTTGTGACGACTTCTGGTGAGTGAAAAAACACAGAATCACACCGCTCTGTATAAATGCTGAGGACCCCATAAAAGACAGACAGGGAAGGTTGCAACTTTGGCATCAGGGCGTCTTTACGTCAAATACAGACGGTAGTGAGAACAACGGGATGTTTGGTTTTGCTCATGTCAAGGAGTCTAACCCTGGTTTCATACCAAACGTGTACTCATGCATAGTTTATGTAAAGCAATACCATCCTTCCAAACAGCTCACTAGGATGCTACGGACTACATCTGAATGTAATTTAATATCTAACGTTGTATCCCGATCCTCTCCCTGAAAATCCACTTGGATGGAAGTGTAGAGTTACATAACTCCAGGAATTTCTTCACTTTTCTCTACAGTTAACTTGGCGTCATCATGACATCTAACTCCTATCAATGCTGAAATGCCAGACACATACAGCCTGGTTCCAGACCAGTTTTCAAATTTGTGTAGCGATTCAAAAAGGTCTGGTGTTGTGCCCATTGAAGACTATTTTCCACCAGTTGGAGAAATCCAATCAGAGCTTGGTAGGGCAGGATTAAGAATGTGGACGCCACCTTCCTACATACACAGCTGGCTAAATTCATGAAATATAGCGACAGAAAAATGGCAACAAGCGTGGATGACATCGACACAGCTGCACAAGAAAGAATGTGGGGAAACAAAATTCGCAAAACACAGTCTGATTATCATGCTGTGATCGTCTAAATCATCTTATTTTGGGGTTGTGTCTAGAAGGTAATCCCCAAATTATGAAACTCTGGTGAGATGGTTAAGGTTACGCATTGACCTTGAATGGTCTCACAAGTTTTTTTGGTGGT
Organism: Sebastes fasciatus; assembly: GCF_043250625.1. NCBI lineage: Eukaryota > Metazoa > Chordata > Actinopteri > Perciformes > Sebastidae > Sebastes > Sebastes fasciatus. Next base: position 34,906,442 of record NC_133798.1, read on the forward strand.
TACCTTCTAGACATATTTGGCATACTCATATTAGCTGCTGCTAAACTTTGGGAAGTAATTTACATAGACCTGGATGATATTTTCCCATATTTTTTTGTCTAACTGATTAATAGCCACAACAATTCCTGAAATCGGTCCAGTATTGAGGGAGAGCGCTGTAGACGGCAGCTGCTCACAGGCTGCAATATGGTGCTATTGGGGCAAGCTTGCACCGTCATTTACGTCCACTAAAAGTGCTTGTTTTTGCTGTGACAGGCTTTGATTGTTATTGTAAGTGTCTGACATTATGTGAATGAGGTTTTTCTAATCGATGCCCGCCTGTATTTATTTGAGCCAGAGTATACGGATATTCAGATTTAACAACAAGACTTCTCCTTGAGCGGGACTTGGATACAATAACAAACAGACCGGATGAAGCGAAAGGTAAGAAAAATGTTTTATTTCTCTGTAGGGTCCTTTCCATTATGTTGTCACACACTTATAATAACAATCTGAGCCTGTCAGTGGCAAAAAACACCTTTAATGAACGTAACGTTACATTGACGCTGCTCACTTGCCCTTGCAGCTCGTTTTGCGACTGCTGGTCACAGCTATCTCCCTCAATACTGGATCGAATTCAAAAATTGTTGTCCCCATTAGTCACTTCGACACAAAAACATGGGAAAATAGGGTTGAAAAATACCAAAGTTACCCTTTAATGGCCAGTATAAGCTGACTACAACAAATGATGACGAATGATAACAGCAAGCAAAACCTTTAGCAATGCTCATACTGTATGGGCACTATTGTTTTAAGAAAGACTTGATTTTGTTTAAACCTATCCTTTAATTGGTTTGCCTGGTTAAATAAGGATTAAACTTATCAGCTATACACTGTATTACAACCCTGAGGGGGAAGCAAGTTCAGACAAACCAAATTTGTCAGAGGAAGTTGGTCTGAAGCTTTCTGAAACAATTAACAAAAACACACACACAGACTCAAAGTACAAGGACATTAAAACTGAATACACCTAAAAGTCTTAAATCAGTTATACAACAAGAAAAAATTGAAATATTCCTCCTCTTTCAGAGCCCTTTGTGGGACATTGTGAACCTGATCAACCTCAGAAACACCGCCTCTTGAGGCCGCATGCGGCCAACCGCCGCGATGAAGCAAAACTGTACATTTTAAAAGCTGCCTCTTCACTCCTGCATTATTGATTGTTTATGGTATTTTTAGCAAGCAGGCTCATGACGTCTCCGTTTCCACAAAGTTATGTAAGATTGTTATAAATAATACAACATTTGATGAGAAGACTCACGGTTTTAAATGCTTCGGCAGGAACTCCGGGGATCAGCAGATGAGATGTGAACATTTGACATGCTCACTGAGCATGAATTGTCTCTGTGTGTGCCATGTAATTTAATTATTCACCACAATGGGACCAGTTACGAAGTTGGAGGGAACATGGCTGGAAGCAAATGGGTTGAAAATGTTTTACTGGAGGGGCCACCCAAGAAACTGACAAAATAATTAGCAGGACTTTATCAGAGGCTTTTGTAAAGCGTACTGATGGCTGTTAAAGCAGGGCTTAGCTGGTGCTTGTCATTATAAGGTTCTGCTGAGGGGAAGTTGTTGTTCTTGTTCTTTCCATTTCTTTCTCCTGAAAACCACAGGAGGTGTGAAACACCAGCATGAGCTCACGCTGCACGTGGCCTGCTGGCTTCCTCGCTGCAGGATGCTCTGTCTGTTCGCGTGTGTTTCACCGCAACATGCCAACCTGCATGTGTTTTTAATTTATATTAATGGAGTTGTTGTTTTTGTCTATCAGTGTACATACATTACATACATTTTACAATCCCTCAGCGATGGCAGATTACCTCTACACCTCTACCTCTCTCACTATGAGGCTTCAACAACTGTGAAAGCGTCTCTAATGTGAAGCAGATTCTTTTATATGAATGACAGTCTGATGGCTCCTCCCTCACCTCACTTCCCCTCCACCACGTCTGTCTTTAAACAGGAAGAAGGAAGTGGTGGAGTCTGATTATCTGGAGCCAGATCAAAAATGTCAAAGTCAGACATCACACCTTATCTTGACACCAAGTGGCAACAGCGGGTGCTGAGAGACGAAGCCAACGCAGAAGTGCCAAAAACTGTAGAGCCTCGAATGGCTACTTGCGGCTGGCTCCAAAAGCGAGTCAGTACCCATAGACCTCCATGTTAAAATGCCCAACTTTACAGCAGAAATAAACATGTTTACAACCTGCTACAAAAAATGGTTTTGGTCTCTATAGCTAATTTCCCCGTTCATGACAACTGTGCAGGCAATGAGTTTTTTATATACCTCACCTGTTTGAATTATATTAAGGCTTAAATTTCGGCATTAATTGAGTGACAGGTGGGTGCCGTACCAGGTCGCTAGCTGCAAGCTGTCTGCCTACGTCAATATTTTATACGGTCTATGCTTGACACACACATTCACACAATCATGATCTCACAGATGCACAAACTGGTGCATGTTTTCTCACTTCTCCCGACCTGAAATAACCCTTACCCCGAGCTAAACCACAGAGGCCAGTATTATTAGTACCCAACTGGCGCAAGACTGTAATTCCCCATAATTTTATATTATATGTTATCAATGATAATTTGATAATAACTGTTTTTAAAGTGAGGTTAAACTCTGGATCTGGACCTGTGTGAAGTCTGTTGTCTTGATTTGAAAGTCAAAGTCAGGGAAAACGTGAAAAACAATTGAAGGCTGGATTCAAAAGTAATATGTTGCACATTCACTAACGCCACGACGGCACTTCTTAAGTGTCCTTGAGCAAGACTGAAAGACGTTAACAAACTCCAGACTCCAGATTAGAAGCTGCCAAGCAAAGTTTCCCTGCTAAGAGAATCACTTTAACTCTCATTATTTCTCTGGATCCAAAACTAAGCAATTCATAAATGCATTCCACCTGACTGAACCGGGGCCCATCCAATGAGTTTAAGGATCTTATTGGCTGAAGTCGGGGAAATACCAGTCTCTCCTCTGGAGCACATGGAGGTTCAGCAGGTCACACACTCAGCTGTGGGTGGATGGGACAGCTGCCTAGCACACTTTCTCAACCGCTCTCATCCAAGTAGGAAGAATCGTTTCTGAGAAGAACCGGCAACATTTTCCAGGTTCTGTTTTTCCACATTTCCTTTGTATAAAAACAGGCGTGGTGTTATGGATTCCACAGGTGGCCTCAACTCGCTCCCACGACCCTTCAGTCAGATCAGGGCAGGGCTTCACCGTCGCTGCTCTCCTGGTGTGTGTGGGCTGTTGTACATCTATATTTGTGAGGACCAGGGAGTGCAGGGAGTGAAGACTTTTTATGGAAAGTGAGGACACTTTGGCCGGTCCTCACTTCTTCAAATGGCTGTTTGAGGGTAGAGACTTGGTTTAAGGGTTTACGTTAGAATTAGGTTTAGGTTTAGGTTAGGGTAAGGGCTGGGGTTAGGCATAAACAGTAGTTGTGATGGTTAAAATTAAGGGTTAGTGGCTAGGGAATGCACAATGGCCATTTCACTTCATTATAAATGTCTTTTTTTTTTCTTAAACCGAAAAATTAAAAGCTGGTACTCGTGCAAGTCCCGGCATTTTCCACACTGTAAAATGCAAATATTTCAGAATAAAAGCCTTGTTAACAGATGAAGGGATTCTGTCCACAGAAAAAACGCAGAAACAAGAAGTGTTGAGTTAAAAATAAATAGGCTACAATATTAACTTTTTTCATGTCTGTGACATATTCTACAGATATTTAGACATTGAAACTGTAGTAATGTTGCTGGTATGATGTCGATATACAGTCGAAAGACATTTTTTTCTGTGAACCGTGCACGGTACACGGAAAAAATAGGCGAGACCTCGAATCTCTAGAAGAGACTCAGTTGACATGCAGCCGAGCCGCACTGCTCCCGCGGGCTGTGTGGCTGCTCTAACCTGTTAACATGGACGCCGAAATAAAAAGCAAGTGGTTCAACGACGCACACGAGCTGCTCATGCTTCCTTTGTGGCCCGGCCGTTCCTGTACCCCATTGCCTGCCAGCTTGATTTAAAACAGCTATAATTCAGATTTTTGTATTAATGATGGATCACAAGATTACGTGTATGTGAAAAGAGTCTCTCGTGTTGCATAGTAGGATTGCTTCAAGATGCATCAGGCAGCTATTTTCAGCAAAAGAGCTCTTTAAACCCGCTCTACGCTACCTGCCCAAGACCAAACAGACAAAGTTAGCGACTTGGAGCATGTAGCAGCTAAAGAGACAGATATTTCCCTCAGGAGTTATAGTGGCGACTTAGAAAAGAGCTAAAAGAATAATAAATATATAAAATATGTAGAATAGCATTTATGTTTTTTGAGCGAGACACTGAAAGATAAAGCACTTTGTCCGTAAAGGTTGAAGAGAACTATATTCAGTAAGTGCAGTCCATGTACAGCTTGTTTCTGCTGCCTCCAAATGGCTAAAACATCAGTTATTGCAGAAATAATGTTGGGAGACAGATACAACTATATGGTGAGAGGTAATACGACTCTTCTTCTCTTAGAGCACACATCTGGGGATGTCCTGTTATGCCCTTCTATGATTTTTCTGTCAAGAGGAGGCTTTCAGAGAATGAGAGGTCGCTCCAGGTCTTTCTATATCCATTTGCGTCTCGCTCCTTTCAAGATAAGGTCATCTTGTGAAGGACAGGAGGGAACTTCCACGACATGACACCAGAAGCTGCAGGACAGGGTTTATCTATAGCTGCAGTCCTCGTCCAGGATTACGTTTCTGATCGCATTGTCTGAGCCTCTAGTCTAGAAAAAGGGAATTTACTGTATGTGTTTGAAGCACATGTGTGACTGACAGAAAGAGAGAGACAAACAGAGACAGGCTTTTGGCTTCTGTACTGTATATTCCAGTGGAGGTTGCACATTCCTGAGACCAGACCACATGACCGGAGGGATGGGAGGGGGTGTGTGAGAGCGGGAGCAACCATTGTTGGGCTAAACTAACCTGTAGATCAGATGGGGGGTTAGGGGGTGTATGTTGGGGGGGGGGAGTGGAGCCGAGCAGCGTAACAGACTATCTATGTGTAGCATTTCCTTCCACAGACGAAAGGACCTGCAGACACGAGCAGAGAGCTGGACCAAATTCAATCCCACGCTGAACCATCAAAGGCTTCGGGGACGGAGAGATAAACGAAAACCACTGAATATTAATATTCACAAGCACAATGATAGACATCAGAGCCGTCTATCTGGGTCAACAGAGGCATCCTGGAGGTAAAGTTTGTCCAGAGGGCTGTATGGACGGGGTTAAGTCGCCCTGCTCCTTAACTCGACAGGAAACAGGAAGTTGCAGAGGAAGAGACCTCTATCAAAAGAGCCTTAGAGAGAAGCGGTGGGGGCTGGGGAAGTGCCACAACGAACTCCCCAGACAAGCACACACACACAAACACAGAGTCTCCCCTACAGCTGACGCATTTCATAACAAAACATTCGGCCACAATATGCTTTCTTGAGACAGACTGGAATTTACTCGAGCCACGCCCCTACTGCCACCCACACACGGCCGCCCTTTTGACCAAACTATACAAATGAGTAAACCATGAAAATGTGTTAGAAAATGTCCCTCAATGTTTAGCATCTTCTGGGTTTCATTAAATGTGTGGTGACAGTAATACATACTCACAGTTACAGTATCAGTTTTAAAGCCATTTCGCACCAAGCACGGATTTTCGTTCCAAAAATTCTCACAGGAATTTATAAAAAATGATTTTGTGGGTTCTTATAAATGCTTGCACACCCCTGCAGAACATTTGTACATGCGAATATATAGTTTGTGATCGCTCAGCAGCTGGGATACGATGAAGATGGTACTGTAAGGGGAGCGTACACATGCCGCGTCTTTTGCTCGTTCAAATCCATTGCTGTCAATGTAGCCGCAGAGCAGGTGTGTTCAAACGCGGGAGCGACACTGTTGCAACATGCAAGCGTTCCGAAGCGTTCCCAAACGCCTATTTTTCAGGGTGCGACAGCTGTGAACCGAAATAAAAATTGTACAACTTTTGGAACGCTGCAGCGTGCACCGCATATCATGTGACGAGGAACAACCAATCATAGCCGGCAGATATCTTTTCTTTCTTCTGTAAATATCAGTCTACGGTAAATATGGAGGAGAAGTTAAATCATTTTAGCGCAGGGTTACCCGGAGCTTTACCATCTGTCCCACAGACTATTCTACTTGCTTCACCGTTTCCGTCCAAGAACGTCACAACATCCGGTTGAAAAGGTGAGCCAACTTGACTCAGAGAAATGGAGCAGTAATGTCACTTTGAGGGATTTACGGTGCTGGAAATCCATTTATGTTTGTTTTGGTTTTGTTTAGTTTAGTCAGTGAGGCTTTTACTGCTAAATTACTACAACTTCATCAACATCCTGATTGCAGCACGCAGGCTTTGGTTGCTTAGTAATAGCAGGCACGAAAGGAACACAACCTCCCAGCATCTTGAATAAAAGGATGAAAGCTGCATGGCAGGTGTTTTCCATGTGTTTTTAGACGCGGCATGTGTACAGTAAAGTCATTATGTTTGAGTGGGTAGGTGTCACATGTTAACGTGATGCTGTATGTGGATGTTGCGGTAATTAAAAAGGTCACCTCAGCAAGTTTGTAGGGTACGATGAGCCTCTCTCCGACGGTCACCGTCTTCCTCGTCGTCAGCGCTTCCAGCAGCATCTCCTCTTTGACCTGAAGAGGAAGAAAATAATACAAGGATGAGGTCAAGATCGTGTTTGAGCTCTTACGTGATGTTAAAGGGATGTGTTGTTTAAGTTGTGACCTATTAGAGTACAATGAATGCATACAGTATCAGGGATAAAAACAAACATTATAAGTATTATACAGGGCCACTGATCATAGCAAACGTTTAGCTGAAGTGAGTATTTTTGGGACTTTTATTTGACAGTTAAAAGTGATGAAGTCATGGGAACAGTAAGAACGATAACATGCAGCAATGGCCCAGCCCAATAATGTCCAAGAAAAAAGTTTTATTAAAGGGGTTCTTCAGAAATATAATATTGCGTTAGCATAAAGCTGGAGGACTCACAAGAGACAGACTAAAGAAATAGAATAGTTAAAATGTAAGTAGCAGAGACCGAGATAAAGACTTTTGGTTCCTTGTGTGGGTCAGGCTCCAAAAAACGCAGAATCCTACATTTCCCATAATGCAACAGACCTTTTTGGGGGACTAAATTAGCTATCAAAAGAAGATCACATTAAACAGTCTAAAGTTCTGTGATTTGGTTAAAGATAGTAGTTTTCTGGGATTTTACTGTTTTTCCCAGAGTCAGAAACTAATAAATGCTTTAGGACAGACATATTTTTTTTTAATGTATTTGGTCACGGAGTAGTCTGGAGTCAAACAGCAATATTAGGCTGTATTAGCTCAACTGTTTAGAGTCAAGGGGCTCAAATATCATAATCATGATCCCATAGGCATACAGGAACTGAGCGAAACTAAGCAAGTAAACTAAGGAGGGGGTGAGGGGACGCATTTTTCCAAGCTGTGTCTGAGGGGAGGCCCCGAGTCTCAGACTCTGAAAACCTCTGTATTAGACCACTGCTGGAAATGTTGTGAACTGTTGCATCAACATGACCAAGAATCTCTATTTAAAGACAGACATTCCCATTTGGTTATTTCATCTCTACAGTAAGAGCACTTTCTCAAGTCATGATATACATTACCATGGTGACAGAAGATTATATCCATATCACTCATCCCTAACTGACCCTTCAACCCACTAAGCTGAATCTCATAATAACTCTTCTAACTAACACAGCTGGCCAAGATTAGCACGTAAACACCCGCTCTCTGCCCTCAAACACACACATACATACAGTACAATAGTATGTGTTGAGTTCACACAGACTCTGAACTTGGCCCCAGACAAACCATTGATGACAGGGCCACACTGGGAGAAGCAGATGTCACCACACACACACACACACAGACACATCTCCTCCATCTATAGGGATTATGGGAGTGGGCCGAACAGCTGCTGCTGAGACCACGCGTGTGTGTTTGTGTGTGAATACATGTGACAGCATGTCTTTGTGTGATTGCCTGATGTCTTCATGTATAAAAAGCAAGGGTGTTAATGTTATTGCTAATACCATTATGGATGTAGGTTTGTCAGCTGGCTCCTTCGTAAAGACTTGTGTGTGTGTGTGTGTGTGTGTGTGTGTGTGTGTGTGTGTGTGTGTGTGTGTGTGCGCGTGCGCGTGCGCGTGCGCGTGCGCGTGCGCGTGCGCGTGTGTAGGGGGGTGGCATAATCAGACTTCATTTCACACTGCCTGGTAATCCCTCGACTAAGAGCAAAGCCTATTCTGCAGCCTGGTGATTGGTCTTTAGCCGGTACATTTCCATGTATTAGTCGCTTGGTAACAGGCTTGCTGCTCCGTCTATGATCACAGCTCTCTAATACCATAATACACACAAGTTTGTAAGCACTGGTTTGGGGTCAGTGATTCTGTTCTCAAATTAACCAGGGTTTTTCTTTTTTCCCCTCTGGGACATGAAGACCTCGAGTCGGATTCGAAGCAAATCTTAAGCTCTGACAGATGCTGTTCTCTCCTTTCTATGTCTGTAAAACACAGAAACACCAACACTGACTGATCCTCAGCACCTCCTCTTTCCTTTAATGTACCGATCACAGCATGAACTTGGACATCATTCATCTTTCTGATCTAATGCTTCTGCTGCCTGTAGTCCTGACATTTTCATTATATGCTACAAAAAAACAAAGACACTTTGAAAACGTTCAAAAGACGTGTTTTAGTGAATTCTTAAACCTCACAGTCAGCGACACATCAGTATCACCGCTAAAGACACCTACGGCCTTTTTTAAAAGTAACATTAGAATATATATTTCCAGTTTCTGTCACCAGAGTCATCTAGTATTTACTATAATTATCTTGCCGTTAGTAACACTAAATGGTAAATGTTAGAGATGCACCGACACCGATACCGGATCAGATATCGGGCCGACACTGACTCAAATAGCTGGATCGGGTATCCGTGACAACGGGGCCGATCTATTCAATTCTATATTTATATACTATATATATTATATACTGGAATTTTAATTCCTGTTGAAGTTCTGACCTATTTGTTGATGTGTTAAAAAGGTTTACACTCGAATTGTAATTTCTGTTAATTTTTAAGATTTTTTTTACCAAGTTGCTGGTGTACAATTTATTAATTTAATAATAAATAACAATTCAGTAAATTTATATCTGTGTAGTTATTGGTTATATTTTGTTTTACGTAAGGAAAGCAATGTTTAAGTAAAGCCTGACAAATAAAAGAATGATCCCAGTCATTTCCACACAGTGAGGCATACAGCTTATTAATTACAAAAACACTGGTATCGGATCGGTACTCTATATCGGCCGATACCCAAAGCCCAGGTATCGCTATCGGTATCGGGACTGAAGAAGACGGATGGGTGCATCCCTAATAAATGTATAGACATCGTATGTCATCATATTGTTGATCAAAACTTGTCTGACATCACCATTTCACCAGACATGGAAGAGGATTGAACAACCCCCTTTTCTGACCACCTTCATTTGAATTAATTAAATTAAATTAAAGTATTGTATTATTTATAATTATTTTTATTATTAATTTATTTAATTTATTGATTCATTTATGAATTTCTCCATTTATGTGTTTCGTGACCTGAGTTGTAGGTGGCGAGCGGGACTTGTCTGACATAGAAACAGTAACAGTGAAGGTGGGAGTGATGGGAGCGTAGAATTGGTCAATAGGGCTGTTAGTTGTTCTCGCTCACTGCCACTGCCTTCGTATCTGGTTGTTATAGTCAACCGCCAGCTGGTTTTAATGTTCAATAATGACAGAAGCAGTTTTTTTTTGCTTCTTCTGCTTCTTAATAAAACCAAAAGAGGCAGTGGAATCCAATAAATTTGACATTAAACATTTACAAATACATGTCCTGGAAGGCTAGGATTATTCTACAAATTAGGAAACTTGTCCTATCTGTAAAAGGCTTAAAAGATTGAAGAAAAGCAGAGCTGTATGCTTACTGATAAGGACAATCTGACAGGATTTTATCAGAATTTATTGGCCTGTGTCAAGATTATGATAAATGAACAACATTTTTGGACTGGTGCAGCCTAAGGCTCAAACAACTGTGTTTCCAGATACTGCTTTTAGCATTAAAATACCGTCAACAAATTCAGGCTTTAGTGGGATTTGTTCTCACAGTAAGCTGCTCTCTGCGGGCCGATTACCAGTTTGCACAGGAATGTTTCTGGTTAGGTCAAATCACTCAACTCCGCCGCTCAGAGGATCCAGTCTGTCAGCCGTCCGTCAGCTCCTACGAGCTCTACTTCCTCTTCCAGTTCCACATCCACAGGAAACAGGAAGTCCTGTCCAGTTTCATTCCTATTCATCCATCAGTCCACACTTGAGCCAATCAGTTCTCCTCCTTAGAGCTGCTTCACATTAGTGTACCACAGAGAGAGTAGTACTAGTAGTAGTTCTCATCCCATCCTGTCTAAAATGTTATTTTACATATCAAAGTGAAGTACGGACGATTATTCATGTAAATTAAGACCTCACTCAGAGCCAGTTTGTGCACTTTAGCTGAGCTTTCCCTTCCAGCCTCAGACCAAACTGCATTAACCTCAGAACCTATTACAGTCATTTAGCAGATTCTCTTATGCATCTCTTAAAATAAAGTCATGCATCTCCAATAAGTGCTAAGTACTTTTGATGGTGCCTGTCTGGTCTGTACATCCATCCATTATCTTAGCATCAAGCTAATTCAATTCTAAAAGAAATCCAAAAGGCACTCTCGGTGTAAATCATAGTAAATACATGTCTTTCTCAGAGCCGGCCCTGACCAATGATGGATGATGAATTAGGCAAGATTTTAGCTGTTGCCCCTCCACTTTTTTTTTTTGTGCGCTCGCAAAGTGCGCCCTGCCAGGAAGCTCTTAAACAGTGTTATTTTTTTGTGCGTTGATTGGCAGCCTCTTAACCTGCTTATAATATAGCTACCATATTGACCTTGATTATGAGACAACGGCTTTTTTTCAAAACTCCTTTTTTGAAAAAGATTTTTTGAAATCTTATTTTTATAAAAACAAAAGAATTAAATCTGAGCAGAATGCACCAATAACAGTGATATATTGTAATAAACAAAGTAAGTTGATATATATCTTTTAAATGAGAAAAATGATAGAACCATAGGTTATATTTTATTCAGACTGTGACTGTCTCATTGATCACCGTTATCTTAACAATGGAATTATTCTCCTCCTCATTAACATTACTGTCATGTGAAGGCCATTGGCAGTTTCAGTTTTTAAGAGAGTGAAGATATATATGAATCCTGACATTGCGTTGAATCCGCTGGTACCAAACATGTCATGTTAGCTTACTGGGAAATGGGCTGAATATCACTCCAAGGTTGAGCTGTCTTTATCGCAACACCTCAGTGGAAAATGGCAGTGTTATGACCGGCTGTTTGTGCCCCCTCCAGCACTTGGTGCCCTTCACACAGCACATGATGAGCATGCCTAGCGGCGGCGCTGGCCTTTCTGTCAAGTTGTGATTAAATGAAAGCCAGCGTTTTATCTTTTTAGCCAATTACCCAATATTTTTCACTAATACATTTTGAAAACATTGTCCAGTTGTTTCCAGGAAAACACCCTTTTTAACAGTTCCTGCATGCAACGAACAATACCATCACATATTGTTTTAATTATCTGCCCCTCCAGTCCACTCCTCACATCAAATAACACTGATTTCCCATTGGGTGACCCCTCTTTTGTCCCCCCCAAAACATTATGTTTCTGCAGGAATGTTGCCAAACTAAAGTGCCCTCAAAATGCAGCTTCAATGTGACTCTTTGTTTGTTTGATTTCATTAAGCCGTGTTTTGCTTTTCCTTCTTTCTTTCTTCTTCCCTTTAAGAATGTTTTATACCTCCCTGGGGACAAATAGCCATCGCACCAACTAACAGACATCCAAATAAACTTGAACTTAAAACACTAACCCCGAGCATGTGGCCGACATGTGGCTGAGCTCGCGTCACCGCGACTCCGGCCCTCTGGAGAGTCAAGGAGATCGTGTCTGGATGTTAAAGGGGAACCCTGGCAGGCTCCTCGCAGTCATAACATCCCCGCTGTGTTGTTGACAGGAGTCTCCGGCACACTTCGGACATTGTTTTGTCAGCGACTCAACAAGCACATCCGGCTAATCGTTGGGGTTTGTAACGGGGACTGGGAAGTGCCACCATCCCTCAATCCCAAGGTAAATCAGAACAGCATGTGGACGTTTCAGCTGTCCTCACAGTGCACACTGATGAGTGTGCGTGCGTGTGTGTGTGTGTGTGTGTGTGTGTGGTCTGCACTCAGCGTCAAGAATGAACTCAAATTCAGCACATCATAAATTTGTAAGCGCTGCGTGGCACGTTAACCCACGCCAGGAAATGTTTTTCCATGTCTCTCATCGTCATGTGGACGATTAAGAGTCCAACGCAGTCTAAACCTACAGACCAGACTGATTAGTGTGTTGGGTAATTACTACAGTTCAGGGTCGACATTGAGGTCAGGAAAACATACAGTATGTACAGATCAAAGCCTCAAGAACTGCTTTTTAGTTTAGTTTTGTTTGTGCAATAACACAACAAAAACAACAACAACAATAATGATGTTATAAAATGAATTAAATTGAGAAAAAGAGGAACAATAAACCAGCATGAGGCTGTCCTCAATGCACGGATACTGTAGTCTACGAGGCAGTTTTACTTCTACAGTTTGACCATAATATCGTTGCTGGAACCGGAGGTCGGCTGAACTTCATTCAAACTTTATTTAGAGACAAAGTGCCGCCACTGAGCAAACTAATCTGCTGCAATTTGCTGCTGCAAATACACAATTATACAAGCAAAGATTGTATTTTGCAAGCAAGGACGTGATTGGACAACCACTGACCATCCAACAAGCATCTCTAAGTGACAGAGGTTTACAGTTGACAGGACAAAGCAGAAATCTGCAGCACTTCGTGAAAAACAAGTAGTTAAGAAAAACATTTCACCTCAAAATTAAGGAACAAACGGTTGTTGATAAGTGGTGGGACCAAGTCATTGTTTTGCAAGTCACAGGTAAGTCTGAAGTGTTTGCACTCAAGTCCCAAGTCAAGTCCCAAGTCCTAAACTTTGAGTTTCGAGTCATAAACAAGTCATAATGCGTTCTTCACCAACTGCAATGTCATTTAAACAACAGAGTAACGGTAATGTTAATTCTTCATGGTTTTCTCCTGCAACTTGATTGGATGCTGTCAGATTAGTTCAAACAAAGTGGATCTGGGGAATTAACTGTAAGATAATCAAGTGCAAGTCCTGATATTATTCACCAAAAATAAAGAGTCCAGAGTTCAACAAACAATACCACTTTTCGGGGATTCAGCAATAAACAACAAAAGATTTAGTTTTTTGCAGTTCAGTTCAGTTATTTCCCTGCAAGTAAATCCTCCTCCTAAACAAATCAACAAAGAAAGTACTGCAAGTACTTTTGTATTTTGTCAAGACAAGTCTAAAGTCATCAAATTTGTGACTTGAGTCTGACTCGAGTCCACACCTCTGGTAAGTCATGTATGATTTTCAAATGATTCTTAAAAAAACATTGTTGTCTCAGCTGTCTGATATGTATTTATAATCATTAAAGTATGATATAACAATGCAGGTGATATTGAGACAACAACAAGGAGCTGTTGTTCCTGGTAGGAAAGCTCGCCTACGCAACAGCACGGCAGCACAAGAGGTCTGAAAATAGCCTCGACACTAACAGCAGTTTGTGGAAGCGCTGAACGGTCGGACAGCTCTTTGGGACCTGAAGCACCTCTTAACTTCTGTGTCACCACAAGCTGTGAAAGTCCTCAGCTCTCTTCTAAAGCCCACATACGAGAGGTAAACTCTGGCAGCAGGTATCACGATTTCTCACAGTGTTTTTAAAAAAAAAAAAAAACACAGCAAAAGGAAAACTCATTCGCTCATAAGGATGCTACTTGTTTTTCAAAGTTCACTAAGTCCGTGGGGTTTTAAGTATCTCCTGTGGGCATGTCATGGAATAACTCTGGGAGACGAAATGGCAAAGAAAGCATTTAGGGAGAATAAACAAGCCCTGTGGTAAAGCCCTGCTCCAGTTCTTCATTTTTATTATCCTTCAAAGTATTTAGAGTATCGCATTTCAGCATAAAGTCAGCGAGACAAAAGTACGGTTTACTGACACAGACATGTCATATGTGTCTTTTTCCGTTGGATTTTGAGATGAAAACTTGATTATCATTCAAACTGAATTATATCTTGCGCATTTTTTTTTTTGCCACAAAAAGTGTTGATGTGTTTGGACTTTACTAATGACCAACACTTGACCTTGAATACTATGAGACGGCTGCATCGTGCTGCTCACCTCTAGCAGCTCGGAGACGATGGGCAGGACCTCTGGGTTGCAGATGTCGATGGAATCGTCCCTGTAGGTCTTCTTCTTGTAGCGGATGTTTCCCAGGTGGAGGATTGCTGACAGCAGGGAGAAAATCCTGACAAAGAAGAAAAGCTCTTATTGTTAATATGTTTACATTATTTTGGAGGAACTAAGCTGTGGTCTTATTGAGCATGTTTACAATGAATGAAAAGAGTTTCTGTGCTCAGAGATTTTTGACCAGGACACCTTGTAGGGTTATATTGTGCAACATTTCTGCTATTCAATGGTCTCTTTATTACACTGACACAAGAAAACAATAATCTGATCAAATATTTATCTTAATGTATTTTTCACAGTACTTATTAGTTATTCAATTCAATGCTCTGCAATGACCTGATGGACCCTATTCATCTTTAAAGAGAGTTAGATGAGAAGATCACTCTTATGTCTGTTCGTTAAATATGAAGCTACACAACCATAGACTGTATATAAGAAGTGGACGTAGTCACCGTGACGTCACCCATTGTTTTGTGGACTGCCGTTTTGAGGCCTCGAGTTCGGCATTTTGGCCATCGCCATCATGTTTTTTTGCAACCAGAAGTGACACGAGAGGATGGAGCTAAGTACAACCGAACGCTGAATTTTCAGGAAACCAAAAAGGTTATAATTAACTTTCATGAACTGAAAACAAACGCCGCAGTAGCAAGCTGTCACTCACAAGGTAGCCACGCCCCTAGAGCATCCCCTGCTTTATGGTCTATTTGACTCTAAATGGGACCATAATTTACTAAATGAACATCATGCTGTATTGAAGAAGACTTGAAACTACGATTGAGACCATAAACTCATGTTTACAATGTTTACTGAGGTAATAAATCAAGTGAGAAGTAGGCTCATTTTCTCATAGACTTCTATACAATCAGACTTCTTTTAGCAGCCAGAGGAGTCGCCCCCTGCTGGCTGTTAGAAAGAATGCAAGTTTAAGATACTTCGGTATTGGCTTCACTTCTCACACCCGGAGGTTGCCGACTGTACACAACACAAGGCACAACATGCTCTCAGCTATTGACGAGTATGTGAGAAACAAAGAAATTAAAATGTTTTGTGAGAACATCAGATGAAGAGTAGGAAGACTTACAGAGCTGTTAGTTTGTTTTAAGCTCCTATTCCTGACCCTGATTCCAACAGAGAGCTCTGAGAATCTGTGATCATTTACATGAACATATAAGAACAGTTGTAAACATCACGTAGCAGCTCATCTTACATTTTGCGTGTGGTGGGTAAGAAGCCGACCATCTCCATCGCCAGCTGCAGCCGCTCAAAGTCATGTTTCAGATCCTCTCCTTCCACTGTGAAGCAGTCCTGCTGGTGTCAGGTGGAAACACACAAACACACAGAGAAAGAGAGGAAGACAGAGAGAGACATCAGCATCACAAAGGATGAATACACAACACATGTACTTAACTAAAACCACTAATGGTTGTATTTATCCAAGCTAAATGAGTGTGTATATGACTGAGCAGGGTTTCCCACAATGCTTCACTTTGTCTGAAATAAAGCCTAACGCCGCTAACATCCGAGGAAGATATTCCACATAAAAATGAAATTAATTTATAAAATAAATTCATTAAATCAGAGATAAAACAAAGTAATTGTTTTGCAAGTCACAAGTAAATCTCAAGTCAAAAAAGTAGTAAAGTAAAGTTTGTGTTTTTACAAAAACAACAAGTGCTTTTCAAAGCATTTGTATTTATGATATATGACAAATACATTTAAAAATTATCATTAAGGATTATCTTGGTATTCCTGTGATAACGTACTGGTGTGAACCGGAAATGCGTCTTTCCTTCCCGCTCATGCAACGTAATTGTCGTATTATTTTTTTTATTTATAACATAATTTTCAATCATTGGACTTGAGGGCAATGTCATGTCATTCCATGTCAAAAGACTAAAGTCCGAGTGAAGTCATGTGTCGAGTTGCAAGTCGAGTCTAAAGTCATCAGATTCATGACCCAAGTCATGTGACTCAATTTCACACTTCGCTCCTCAGATAGCAAAGGCCTCATCTTTAATGGATAAGACCACCATGTAGAAACGGATTACAGGAGACTAAACACTGTCACGGTCGTCTGACTCAGCTCAGCAGATGACAGGTGACTAATCAATCAAATGGAACGTTCGCTTTGGAGTGATTCATTACAGCAGCACGTGGCCATGTCATAAAAGAAAGAAAGGAAACACAAGTCATCTCTTTTAACACATTTTCTGGGGAAACCCGGCTAAGTGAACACACTTCTGTGTAACCGGGAGACACTGATATCATACAGTGATAGTAAAGGAGGGAGAGAGCGAGGATGAGTATGTATGTATGTATACAGTGACTGTGTGTGTGTCTGCTCAGGCCCTCCGGTCGGTCAGCATGTGTCTGCTCCGGCAGCGAGCCTCTCTCAGACTGTAATTAGCACATACCACAGCGACCGGCCAGCGAGAGAAGACACAGGAACCCATAATCCACGCTCTGCGTTGCCTGTACACTTTAACATTCAACACTCCTCTGCCTCCTCATTGTTTTTCTTTGGCTCAGAACTTGTCAGGAACTGCAGAGCCAACAATTGGCGGATTTCTCCTGCGAGCTTCTCCAATTGCAACAAAGGGGTTTTGAGGCTTCTCGAGCTACGGCGAGACCCGGGAAAAGACAGTTTTCAGATTGCCGGGTATGTTAGACCCTCAGCGCCAAGCAGCACAATGTGATACGTTGCAGGAAGTTGAGAAAATAAAGAGATCAATTTTGGTGCGAGGGAATAGTTTGGTCGAAAACCAAAAACCTTGGCTATTGGTGCTCGTTGAGTGGAGCAAAGGGATGATTAAGGAACAACTTATTTTAAACAAAGAATCTTTTCTCACTCAGGCTCACAACTTGAAATTGTAATTTTATGCCAGTTGCAACACTCCCGGTGCCGGCTTACACCCGGAGCCCAGCTGACGCAGCACATGGAGCTTTTTAACAGATCTCTCATGGATCCAGTTAAAAGTTTTGTGTATCATCCAGTCGAGGCTTTCCTGCTACTTACCATGACTTAAATCATGATTTATGTTGTCAAGGCACACGGTCGACTTTGCGCCAAAAACAGCATGCCACCCCGTCACCAGACATTCCACACGACCAGAAACCATAGACACCCAAACAGGCACAAAATGCACAAACCCAGAGCCACAGAGGCCCAGAACCAAACACCCGACTGCACACATCAAATGCAAACATCCAGAAAATGTTTGGTCTTTGGGATCTTTAGTCAAAAACATCACTTTTTATAAAAATCACATTGGTTTGTTTTCTATTTTCGGCTTCCAGACGTTGCATCTGGATTCTGTGTACACTTGTCACTGTTTAAAGCACCGGGCGTCTCTATTTACTGCAGCGCGCATTGACCAATGGGAGAGGTCAAGGGGTTAAATAGGCCCAAAGGGCTGGTCAGATGCTCAGACAGCTGTCAAGAGCTGCTGAGATTTCTGTGTGTGTGTGTGTGTGTTTGTGTGTGTGTGTGAGATGGTTTGTCAAGACGGTGACATCATCTCCTTGGACGGTGGGGTCACAGACTGATGAGGTCACTGACTGACCCTTGAGGGAGACAGTGTGTCAGCAAACAGTGAGACAGGGCGGTGGTTGTGTAAGGAAAAAATATGAGAGAGAGGAGCCAAGGGACAAAAGAGTACAGAGAGAGAGTTAAAGGAATAGTTCAACATTTTGGAAAATACGCTGTTTTGCTTCCTTTGCGAAAGTGAGATGAGAAGATCGATAAAAAAACGTGTGTCTTATTTTGAGGCAAGGGAAATTTACATGTAACGCCAACCATAACCAGAAATAGTCTTCCTTAAATTTTCGTTCCTGTATTAGTAGACAAACTAAATACAGTTTGTGAATTAGGTCCTGATCACACAGAGTGTGTTTTAGCAGCCCGGTGCGGCTTTTTTGTAATAGTTTTCATTGAGAATGAAGCGTTTTGCGGCGCTGCTTTTGCGTTTCTGAGTGCCTCACCTTTTTTCCCACTATATGCGCCTCATGTTTTTGCAGAAGTGCCCTGAACACCTCGAACTGAAAAAAAACTAAACTCAGCAGAACACCGCCCGACGTCGTCAGCCTTTTTGTTCTCATTGTGGTGATTTTTATATTCTAAATACTAAATAAACTTATACATACTTGGAGCTACCAAATGTAGTTACCATGATCTGAACAGAAAGCAGCAGGAAGACAATTAGTGCAGTACTTGGGATTTTGGGTAAGTTGTTTTCATTCATTTAAACTGTACTATTAACTATTTGGGTAGCGTACAGTTCATGGTTTGTAAGAAGGTAACGTTAGTGCTCATTCGGTGCTTTGCATTGATATCAAAAAAAGACGCAGCAAAGTGCAAAAAAGCTATTTTTCTGTCTGATCAAGCAACAGAAGATCAGGGCCTAAGGCAGCTTTAGAGTCGTTATACAGTTTGTGCAGTTTTTCACTTTAGACGGAGCCAGGCTAGCTGTCTTTATGCTCTTTATGCTAAGCTAGGCCAAACACATCCTGACTCTCGCTCCATATTTAAGTCATTGATGTCAATCTTTTCATCTCACTTTTGGAAAGAAACCAAATAAGTATGTTTTTTAAAATGCCGAAGTATTCTTTGAAAAGGATACTCAACTGAAAATCTGTCTTTTGAATATAAAATATTATATATCCCCCCCGTAGACTGCTCTGAAACATCTGTAGTGTTGTAGCTCACTCCTTCTCAGAAGACGGCAGCTGATTCACAACAGTTACAATGATTTCAAATGGCAACCCAGAGTCACAGCAAAAAACGTGAATCAAAACTTCCACAGGAACTTCTCAAATCAGTCCTCCAGCGTTGATCTACATGTTCAGTATGTTCCAAACAATCTTCACTTTGCCTGTAAATATGCTACTTCCTTTCGAGCAATGAGGTGGAGATTTTTCTGCAGGAGTGATTTGAGAAATTGAGAAAAACGTTTTTGCTCTGACGTTAAAATCCATCACAACTACTGGGAATCCAAAACGACGACAGCATTTTAGAGATGTTTTCAAGCATACAGGAGGGGAGAGTTTGATATTCAAAAGACAGATTTTAGATGGAATACTCCTTTAACATGTTGAATGTGAAGCAGGACCTGCTGCCGTGTCCTCATCAAACCTTTTACTGGATAAAAAAACTGTTTTCAAAAAAAGTGGGAGACAAAGAGCCAAAGTCAAGAGGGAAGAGACGGGTCGTATTTATACTAAACGACTCTTATGTCAAGTGTTTGCTCGCCGGCAAAGTCAAAGTAACATAATCTCCTATTAGGAGATCCTGAATCCCTTAACCACACAACAAATCCCACTGACCAAACATTACTCACTGCAGGTGGAAGCCGGCAAGACAGTGGCAGGCTCAAAGACACACACACACACACACACACACACAATGGACCACACACACTTAGAGGGAAGTTTCAGGATGTGATCGATCATTATTGAAACTTTAGAACGAACAGCATGTAAGGAATGATTCTTAAAAGAAATAATAATGGTAAGTTAACTTTTGCCATCTGATCTTTTTTATGTTTTGATAATAAAAGTTATTATACAGCTGTAAAATTACCTTCCCTGGCACATATCTTGTCAGAACTATCTATGCTATAATCTATGATATTTTCATAACATTAAACCCTGTTTTGATACTATTTATGGTCACATTTTTTCAAGCAATAGCCATGAATGTTCTTTAAAGCTGAAGTAGGCGAGATTGGAGCAAATATGATTAAAAAAAGTTATTTTTATAAAACGCTGTATCGTGACAGTAGTACATGAAACAGGTAACCTGAAAAAAAGCATGTGCCTCTGTGTCCTCCGGTGCTCCTAATGGCATCTGCAAGATTTCACAGACCGGAGGAAAACAAGCAGTAAGAGCTGATCTGAGGTCTACTGTCAAGCTGCCGTCCATGAGAGCCGGCTGTAAATCACTCGTGAACTCCGACCAAACGGTCAAACTAGGCAGCGCTGATCAAATATGAATCAATATTATGTTACGTTAATGCCTATTTCTCTCCTCAAATGTTTTCAGAATCATCTTGTGCACGGTTTAGATGTCAAATGAGAAAGTATGTGACGCGAAGGAACGCCAAGTACCGGTCACATGACCGGAGCACAGCCAATAGGAACGCTCTCTCAATGAAATCACCTGTGATTGGTTAAAGTCTGCTGTCATGGGCTAGATTTTCTAAAGCCTGAAAACAGAGCCATGAGGAGGAGCAGAAGTCTAGTTATCTCTCAGAACACTTGAATTACAATATGCTGAAAGGTTATTATGGAATTATTGCCCAATGATGCCAACAATATACTGCCTACTGCAGCTTTAATTACCTCTTTAAATAGTAATGTTCATTGTTAGTGGCGGGTCCACCATTCCCATGCTGGGTTCTAGTTACATATCGACTCATGAGTGTAATCCGGTATTTGAAATTTTATCTCATTGATCGACGCCTCACTGTTCACTCTCATACAGCCTTATTATAGCTGTATTAAATTACTGCTAATGCAAAACCAATGTCTCTTACTGCTGCTACTGTATTTAACATTAAAAGTATTCAACTGGCCAAACACGGAGGGGAGGATTATAACTTTTAATAACACTGTAATATTGTTCATATTGACCGACTTAATATTTAACTTCTATATAAATTGGTGTTTGTTTCATTGCCATTGGTGTATCTGATGTTTTAATTTCTTAAAGTTGAATTTAATAAAGCCACTATCTAAGTATCTATTTATCTATCACACCAAATTTGACAGTATTTGCAATAAGTGTTTGTTCATATCTGTTTTTGTTTTTTAAAATCTGTTTTTTAAAACAATTTTATTATTCTCAAATATCTGTATCGGTATTAGACAAAAACATTTAATATTGATCCCCACTGACTTACATTACAAATCCTTAGAATGAAAAAAAGGTTAATTGAAGGAAATTCCTTTTTATTATATAAAAGGCTCAGAGCTTATTTCATGTTTTTCACTCTTTTTCTGCACTTGAATTTAACAGCATGCTACTGGATGTTGCTATCATGATTTTCACTCTACTTTGTCGACAGTACATCCAGCAGTGTTTAAGTGTTTATCAGATAATAACTATAAATGAAGCGGTGATCCTGAACCTTCCCTTTAAAGATGGCAGTTTCCAGATTTGACGTCATCAACCAATCTCCCGACAGCAAAGCATCCAAAACCAAATATCAGATTAAAGGGATTCCTTTATGGTAGCTTATCTATACAGTCATGTTCCTCGGTTTCAAAAAGAAATGAGGAATTTAAGAGCTCAATTTCTTTTAGGAAAAAAGTTACACAAGGAGATGTCTCTTATCATTATTTTGAAAGTAAATTACATAATTTTTTCAATGTAAAATTTTTCAAACAAATACAGTAAAGTCATTACATTAAAGGAAGCCCTTTAAACGTTATAGAGCTCGACCAGCCGAGGTCAGTTCAGGTCGCCTCCATCTTTAGTCCATTCCAGTGAAAGCAGGCGTGTGTGTGTGTGGACAGCGGAGAGAGAGAGAGAAAGAACAAGACCGAGACCGGCACCAACAACCCAGAGTACCACGGCACACCCAACGAGCACAGACGCACACAAACAACTTGTCATCCACGTGATACTGACCAGATCGCTCTCATAGTAATTGTCCCAGTGGAGTTTGTGTGATTTCTTTGTCATCTGGAAGCAAGGCAGAGCGGGTTAAGAAGGAAGGAATTACACACAATAATACGCACACTTAGAAAGATGACACATGCTGTTAATATGTGAGGAAAAACTGACTAATCCTCACACACGCAAACAGACACACACACACACACACACACACACACACACTCCAGAGCTGCAATAATTGAATCCATGATGGCGGAGAATACAACTTCAGAAACCACACAATCTCAATCAGTGGGTGAAAACTTTATGTTCGAGATGACATTACTGACTTTCTTACACTATGTACATTATGTATTCAGATCTTTTACTAATGTAAAAGTAGCAATAAAGTGTAAAAAATACTTCAATACAAGTATACATTTTACAAAATAAAACTACATAAGTATTACCCAGTGATTGTTATATTGTTGTATATTATATTCTAGGATAATTACTATGTGGAAGTAGTATTTTACGGTTTTAGATGGTCGAGCTGGAGCTAATTTTCACTTCATTATATACTGTACAAGGTCATATTTATTAAAGTTAAGTTTAGGTTTTGTGCAAATGAATGTGTAGCTGTCAAATAAATGTAGTGGAGTAAAAAGTGCAATATTTCAGAGGTGGGACCAAGTCATTGTTTTCACAAGTAACTCACACTCAAGTCCCCTGGTCCTAAACTTTGAGTTTTGAGTTCTAAATAAGTAATTATCCGCTCTTCATCACATGTAAATGCTATTTTAACAACACAGTAATAATATATTAAATTTACAAAAATCATAAATGCTTTTTAAAATGTGTATTTATTCAAAGTTAAAACAAGTGCGACTGAATTTAATCATTAAAAAAAAGGATCTGGGGAATTAAGTATTGACTTGTTGAGAATGAATAGCGGTTAACGTTAATTGATTGACACTTTATAAAAAACATACTTTGTAATCGTTGGGTTTGGGAGAAGGTTAGTGTTTTCAAGTCAAAAGGCTCAAGTCCAAGTGAAGTCACGAGTCTTCGTTGATTTTGTCAAGTCGAGTCTAAAGTCATCAAATTTGTGACTTGAGTCTGACTCAAGTCTAAGTCATGTGACTCTAGTCCACACCTCAGCAATATTATATGCAGTAGAAGTAACATAACAGTGCTGACTGTTGCTGACTGTGTCTGTCTGCTGTTTGGTGCTGGGGAGGTAGTGTGCTGTCGGTTTTTAGAGCTTTTTCACTGAGAACAGCTGCCTGCTGCAGCCAAAAATGACATTATGAGAGTGAATCAAAACAGTAAAGTTGTGGACCAGACAGCTAAACAATGAGCTGAAACTCACTATAAGTAAAGCTGAGGGGATTCAGATTATAATTCTCTGTAGGATCATCACAATGAGCAACCCCTTTCACCTGTTATTTACATTGTTTTTATATACAAAAAATATCGCTTATTTCTATTATTCTGAGTATTACATCTTGAAGTACAATATTAAATAAAAAGTACTTAGTTACGATCCATCACTGAGAGACTGACGGACACAGATGAACACACAGAGAACTAAATCCATCTCTGAGAGAGAAGAGAGATAAATATGGATAATCATTTTGCTCCTCTGTGACACCATGTGTGTCAGGAGTGTGTGTGTGTGTGTGTGTGTGTGTGTGTGTGTGTGTGTGTGTGTGTGTGTGTGTGTGTGTCTGATAAACAGCCGGCTTGCTGCGTGTCACGCACACGCTCAGACAAATGCGTGTGTACACAAACACACGCGACCGCCGGCGCCCTCCGCACGAGAGCAAGCCAGCGCCAGATTAACTCCTGAGTATTGCTGTTGCCATGGAAACAGAGCTGCATAGTAACAGGCAGCAGAAGATGAGGATGAGGGGGGGTTTGTTGTCGTGGGGATTAAGCGAGGAAAAAAAAAACTGTTACTTTTTTGGGGAAGCCAAAAAAGATGAACAAAGGAGTTTTTTTTTTGTTTTTTTTGCTGCTGCCTCCCCATCGTACCGCCATAGGAAGAGGGAATATGAAGCCTCACACATCTGCTGCCAACACACACAGATGTACTGCAAACGATGCACACATATGGAGGCTTTTGGCATGTACACAAGTACGTAAACACACCCAGCCACACACACACACACGAGACACACACAGATGCAGGCTTGAATTTTTTTGGGCTGAGGCAATCAACACTTCAGAGCGTTGAGACGTGATCCAGTTATGATAAATGAGGAAATAAGATCCAACAGAGAGGAAAAGAGGGAAGGGAGAAGTCGAAATTTTCTATCATCATGTTCGGGGTCTCCATCAATTTCTCTAATTGGCGCCTGCAAGCTTCATATTTTTAACAATAACATATCTCCTTGCGTTTGGTATGACTGTTTTCCATTTGTGAAGAGAGAAAATGGTTATTACCACTTCAAATTAATTCTTTGTAAGGCAGTAAAATTTAAACGTCACATGGGCCTCATGAAGGAACCACTCGCACTGATTTTTCCTACCAACAGATTTGTTCGTACAGTTTGTGGTAGGTATGGGTGATTTCAGAGAATTTGAGGGATTCATCAATTTTCTCGCATTTAAAATTGAGTGGTTGTCTGCCTTTCTTCACAAGTAAAAATACACTTCCTTAATGATCTTAATGCCTTAATCTGAATACATTTGAAATTTAAATGTGAGACCAAAACTAAAGGGAAACCCTTTTTTCTCATGTTTTTGTGTCTAAGTGACTAGTGGGGACAAGATTTTTTTAAATTAGTCCAGTATTGAGGCAGAGCTCCCTGGAGATGCTAAACTGGCTGCAATGTAATCGCTCGGGACAATTATGCACTGAATGTCAATGTACGTCCACTAAAAATGTTTGTTTTTGCCACGACAATCTCAGATTGTTATTATAAGTGTCTGACAATATTATGAAAAGGACCCTACAGAGAAATAAAATGGTCGTGTCTAGATGGTACACCGAACCTCTCACGGGATGGTTAAGATTAGGATAGGTCGTCTCGCAGCGAGTCTCTCAAGAGGTTTCACAAATTGTGGGTTATCATCTAGACACAACCAAATATCGTGTTTTTCTTTACCTTTTGCTTGATCCGGTCTGTTTGTAATTGTGAATAACCAAGTCTCGCTCAAGAAGTCTCAGTCTGAAATATCGCGAGAGGTGACATCGAATTCAAAGACCTCCACATTGTTGAAATAAACTAAATATTAAGCCAGGGCATTGAAAATATTTTAGATAACACTAAGCTACACCTTCTGTACTCCAACACAACAAACTCTTCTCCGGTGAAATAAAGGTTTCTTTAAAAAATATCCTACTCATTAGAACAAGTAGATACACAAAGAGACACTATTGAATCACAATAATACAAATCCTTTTTCCTATTTAGTCCTTCTGTCATGGTGGCAGAAACAGGATTTTAATCAAATGAGAGGCAACACAAGGGAATGGCATAAATATATGAATGTGGAGTTCGTCTGTTTGTATTTCTATATGCTCTGAATTCTGTGTTCATTGCATTGGTGTGTGTGCGGACCTGGTTGAGGTAGTGGTATTCCTCAGGTTTGAGCAGGTGGAAGGACTTCCTCTCGTCTTCACTGGCTCCGGCCAACAGGTAGTAGAAAACATGGTAGTTCCTACAGACACACACACCAACAACAGGTTAGAGGGTATGATCCATTCTACAACATAAAAACACTTTTCCTCTATTGATTTCTGGAATCATTTTAAATTCCCTCTGAGGTGAAGTGAGGACAGCAGCTTTCACATCTCCTCGCTCTGCTGAAACGACGCCTCGGGGAAGAGAGACTCCATTCAAAAGGTTTGGAGTAGAGTACAGTGAGAAACTCTCTATCTGCAACCTGCAGTGTGTCACAACCCAAACCTGCAGCATGTAACAAATAGGTCACACCTTTCGACCCGGCGGGCTCACATTACTGGTCAAACAAAGCAGCAGTGTGGTGTGTCAGTGGGCTGGAGGTTAGGAGTTGAGCCTCTGTGACAAAGGCCGGGGCTTCGGCCAACGCACCGAGACGTAATTCTATTACAGCTGGAAACAAGCTTTACCTCTCTGCACCGGGACACTTAGTGCCTGATGGGAGTGGTGGGAAGTTTTAAAGATCACAAAGGATATTAGAGGGGACATATCATGAAAAATTAGACGCACAGAGGCTTCTTTTAGCATCTGTATGAAACGCAACAGGCTTTTAGCTAACTCCGATGTAAACCTACCTGCGTCAGTATTAGACGGTCAGAGAAATTGATGTAGTATAAAGAGCGAGAAGTCCGCTAAAAGTGTGTGGGACGGTCGGTGGATGGAACAAACAAACAGATTTTCACTCAAGAGTCTGCTGTTTGTGTCTCGTGTGAAAGTAAAACTTAACCTTATTTTGTCACATCAGTCGTTAGTCACGTGACTCGTTATCATCCTGTGAGTCATGAGTCGCTAGTCATGTGAGTTGTTAGTCAAGTTAATGTCAACCACGCTCTTTTTCTTACCATAACTGAGTGGTTTTGTTCCCTAAACCTAACTTCCAGTGAAAACAGAAGTTTATTTTGAAGAGGACAGTATGCATGTAATGAGCGTATATTGACACAAACTGACGCTAGAGGCGGATACATAGTGTTGTAGTTTGACGTGCATGGCCACTGACCAAGCGGTTGGTATTTGACGAGTTGGGAGTGAGAGCGTGTCGCAGTGTTTTACAACCATCAACAGAGACAAGCTAGCCGTTTCCCCCTGCTTCCATTCTTTGTGCTAAGCTAAGCTCATAGCTGAGTCATATTTATCGTACAGATGTAAGAGTTTTACCAATCTTCTCATTTCTTGGTATGAAAATTTTAAAAATACATTTCCCATTATGTCGAATTATTCCTTTATCATTTTTTGGTTTTCATTTTGTTGTATTTTTTCTGAACACCTGGAGAAATCTTAAAGCCCTATTACAACTGCTACCACTGTTAATGATCCTCAGTTAGTGTAGCTAATAACACGATATATGAACAAACTAATATCTAGAAGCCTACTTCTAATAATTTCAGACAGAACTTGGGTTGCTGAATACAGTAACAGCCCCTCACTTTCACCGACTACCATCACCGTCATAAAGCAGGACAGCATCACTGGAAAGCTCAGCTAGTTTTTTTTTAATTTTCTTACTCTGAGGTCGTACAGAGGCAACCTGTCATGAGGTGGGAGTTTAAGATTTAAGATTTGCAGTTTATCACCAGCCTGCCGTCTCCCCCACCTCTCTGCTCCAGGTCTGAGCCGACTGGGGGGGTCCTGTCTTCAGTTTCTACCCCATCAATATGGCCGCCAGGGCCTGTCATCAGGGTGAAATAGAAACCCCGGGCCAATCAGGGTTAGAGGGATTAGATGACCGGTGGAGGGGTTTACATTGTTTTTTCCCCTTTCCTCACAAAGCTATTAATCTGGTGGGACCTGTGATTTGTTCTTTTACTGTCGCCTGGGAGAGATGAGCGATACGGGGACAGAGCCAGTCGAGACGGGAGAGTGTGTGTTGTCTGAGAGAAGACATTTTAGTACAGGTGGAAATTCCTACGCATGTGTTTATGTATGTTTGTGTTCACGCTGCGTAGGAGATGCAAACACAGTGTCTGCTAGTGTGTGAAAAAAAACACCAAGAAGTGAGAGCAGACAGTGTTTCTGTTACACTAAACTGAAAATACCTCTTAGAAATATGTCAAAATCTATTTTCTAATTCTCTAAAACAGTTCTGACGTGTAATTAGTATTAATAAATAATCATGTCCTGTGTGCATAAATGACCAAACTCAAAAGGAAACTTGATAGTTTGCAGCGTTAACTTAGAAAGCAAAGGGCAGAGGCCTTTTTCAGATAGACACCCGATATATCCTCAGCATGCAGAGGAAATGAAGGCTATTTCTAGTATTACGTTTCTTAGACAAAGAACACGTCGGTGCAGAGATATGGATTTGACATGTTATCTCTCAAGCTAGTGGCTCTAATTGTTCTCCTTTCTTATTTATTGCTGCGTCAGGGCTCCTTAAGGTTCATTATTTCTGGTCTTTTAGAGATTTTTACTGAGAAAAATCTTTATTTTGTAAAGGAGATGATTTGTTTAAACTGAATTTCACATATACGCAGATATCCAAAATGGCTTTCTGCTGCAACAAGATGTTGCTAATATGATCTTAAAATGAGCACATTTCAAAAAAGTGGGTATAAATTGAAAAGTAGGCAGCTGATTATGCACCAGAGTCAAAGTAAACTAGAGAGTGCAATGATCAAAATCAAATATTACACACAGGGGAGCCTGGGACAAAATCTTATCATGTGAGCGTGTCAGGAATGTGTTAAATGCATAACAATAACCTGACCAAACACTGTGTTTAG